>NW_022436998.1:3159098-3164526 GCF_009761245.1 Sapajus apella
GTCTGGCTCTGTCATCCAGGCTGGAGTGTAATGGCCTGATTTTGGCTCACTGCAACCTCCGCCTCCTGGGTTTAAGCTGCCTCGGCCTCCCAAAAGCCCGGATTACAGGAGCCCACCACCACACCTGGCTATTTTTTCTATTTTTAGTAGAGATGGGGTTTCACCATCTTGGCCAGGCTGGTCTTGAACTCCTGACCACTTGATCTACTTGCCTTGCCCTCCTAAAGTGCTGGGGTTACAGGCGTGAGCCACAGTGCCCAGCCCCTACTTAAACTTTAATCATAGTATAAGATTAAGTATTGGGGAAGGAACTTAGAATTCTTTCCCATTCTGGCTCGGTGGCTCACGCCTGTAATCCCAGCACTTTGGGAGACCAAGGCGGGTGGATCACCTGAGGTCAGGAGTTTGAAACCAGCCTGCCCAACAAGGTGAAACCCCATCTCTACTAAAAACATAAAAATTAGCTGGGTGTGGTGGCAGGTGCCTGTAATCCCAGCTATTCAGGAGGCTGAGACAGAAGTGCTTGAACCCAGGAGGTGGAGGTTGCAGTGAGCCGAAATCGTGCCACTGCACTCTAGCCCAGGCAACAGAGTGAGACTCCATCTCAAAAAAAAAAAAAAAAAAATTTCTCATTCCAAGTTCTCTTAACTACAGTCTTTCCCATGGAATTTTTCCATTTGCTAAGTGCACGTGAATCCACTTTTATCATACTCTTTTTGAAGTGCTTACTGTGTGCCTGGCAATGAATACACAGGCTGAATTATTGTACTTGCCCTTAGGGCTAAGTCTAATAGACAGAGCCCAGGGTCTTATGGCCATGTGCAAGTGTTGTGTTGCACCAAGCAGGTCCCTGAAATGTCATTTTACATTGCCTTTGTTGAGTTCAAACTACTCGGTCTAATAATCAACATTTCTCTGCTGAGCATGGTGGCTCACACCTGTAATCCCAGCACTTTGGGAGGGCAAAGCGGGTGGATCACCTGACATCAGAGTTCAAGCCTGGCCAAGATGGCAAAACCCCTTCTCTACTAAAAATACAAAAATTAGCTGGGTGTGGTGGCACGTGCCTGTAATCCCAGCTACTCAGGAGGCCGAGGCAGGAGAATCACTTGAACCCTGAAGGCGGTGGTTGCAGTGAGCCGCCATCACGCCATTGCACTCCAGCCTGGGCAACAGAGCCAGACTCCATCTCAAAACAAACAAACAAAAATTAGCTGGGGTTGGGCGTAGCTAACACCTGTAATCCCAGCACTTCGGGAGGCCAAGGCGGATGAATCACGAGGTCAGGAGTTCAAGACCACCCTGGCCAACATGGTGAAACGCTGTCTCTACTGAAAATACAAAAATTAGCTAGGCGTGGTGGTGGATGCCTGTAATCCCAGCTACTCGGGAGGCTGAGGCAAAGAGAATCGCTTGAACCAGGAGGCTGAGGTTACAGTGAGCCAAGATCGTGACACTGCACTCCAGCCTGAGCAGAAGAGTGAGACTCCGTCTCAAAATAAATAAATACAATAAAAATTAAAAATAAAATAATCTGGGCACAATTGCTTATGCCAGTAATCCCAACACTTTGGGAGGCCACGGTAGGCAGATCACAAGGTCTGGAGCTCGAGACCAGTCTGGCCAACATAGTGAAACCAGTCTCTACTAAAAATACAAAAGATTAGCCAGATGTGGTGGTGTGCACCTGTAGTCACAGCTGCTTGGGAGGCTGAGGCAGCAGAATTGCAAGAACCTGGGAGGCAGAGGTTGCAGTGAGGCAAGATCGTGCCATTGCATTCCAGCCCAGGCAACAGTGTGAGACTCGGTCTCAAAAAGATAAATAAATAAATAATAAATAAAATAAAATAAATAATAAACAATAGGAGTGATATCTTAGTCATTTTTGTATATCACTTAGTAGCAAGCACAGTGCTTAGCAAATGCCTGCCAAATGCATATTTGCTGAATCTGATCAAATCTGTGGATGTAACTACCATTTACAGGAAATATAGGAAACAAACACGTTAAGTCACATTGTAAGATACAATCAGCAGGCCAGGCATGGTAGCTCATGCCTGTAATCTCAGCACTTTGGGAGGCTGAGGTGGGTGAATCACTTGAGGTCAGAAGTTTGAGACTAGCCTGGGCAATATAGTGAAACCCTGTCTCTACTAAAAATACAAAAAAATTGATCAAGCGTGGCGGTGCATGCCTGTAACTCCTGCTACTCAGGAGGCTGGGGCAGAAAAATGGTTTGAACCCAGGAGATGGAGGTTGCAGTGAGCTGAGGTCACTCCATTGCACTCCAGCCTGGGCAATAAAAGCAAAACTCTGTTTTAAAAAAATAAAAAAGAATACAGTCAGCAAAATTTAGAATGTTTGGAACACAACAGGACAAATAACATTTTTTTTTTTTGAGACGGAGTTTCACTCTTGTTACCCACGCTGGAGTGCAGTGGCACGATCTTGGCTCACTGCAACCTCCGCGTCCTTGGTTCAAGCAATTCTCCTGCCTCAGCCTCCTGAGTAGCTGGGACTACAGGCGCGCGCCACCATGTCCAGCTAATTTTTTGTATTTTTAGTAGAGACGGGGTTTCACCATGTTGACCAGGATGGTCTCAATCTCTTGACCTTGTGATCCACCCGCCTCAGCCTCCCAAAGTGCTGCAAATAACTTCCTTGATAAATAAATTGCAAAATAAAAAAGAGGCGGGAGAGGCTGGGCGTGGTGGCTGATACCTGTAATCCTAGCACTTTGGGAGGCCCAGGTGGGCAGATGACCTCTTAGGAGTTCAAGACCAGCCTGGCCAACATGGTGAAACCCCATCTCTACTAAAAAAATACAAAAATTAGCCAGGCATGGTGGCACATGCCTATAATCCCAGCTACTCAGGAGGCTGAGACAGGAGAATTGCTTGTATCCAGGAGGTGAAGTTTGCAGTTAGCCAAGATCATGCCACTACACTCCAGCCTAGGTGAGACGAGACTCTTTAAAAAAAAAAAAGTGGAGAGAGAAATCTATGAATTGACGAAGACTTAGAAATGACAAGCTATAACAAGGTTTTTAATAAAATTTTATGTGAAATTGAAAAGGGCCAGAAAATCCAAGCCAATTCTTCTTAAAGAAGAATCTGGGCCAGGCATGGTGGCTCACACCTGTAATCCAAGCACTTTGGAGGCCAAGGCAGGCGGATCACCTGAGGTCGGGAGCTCAAGACCAGCCTGACCAACATGGTGAAACCCTGTCTTAAAAAAAAAAAAAGAAAAAAAAATTTTTTTTTTTTTTAAAAAGAAGAATCTGGACCACATATGCTTCCAAATATTAAGAATTATTGGGCCAGGTGTGGTGGCTCACGTCTGTAATCCCAGCACTTTGGGAGGCCAAAGTGGGCAGATTACCTGAGGTCAGAAGTGCTTTCTTTTTTTTTCTTTTTTTGAGATGGAGTCTCACTCTGTTGCCCTGGCTGGAGTGCAATGGCATGATCTTGGCTCACTGCAACTTCCACCTCCCAGGTTCAAGCAATTCTCCTGCCTCAGCCTCCCAAGTAGCTGGGATTACAGGTACGTGCCATCACGCCTGGCTAATTTTTGTATTTTTAGTAGAGACGGGGTTTCACCATATTAGCCAGGCTGGTCTGGAACTCCTGACCTTGTGATCTGCCCTCCTTGGCCTCCCAAAGTGCTGGGATTACAGGCGTGAGCCACTATGCCCAGCCAGAAGTGCTTTTGAGACCAGCCTGGCCAACATGGTGAAACCCTGTCTCTACCAAAAATACAAAAATTAGCCGGGCATGATGGCTCACGCTCACCTCTGTAATCCCAGGTACTCGGGAGGCTGAGGCAGGAGAATCGCTTGAGCTAGGGAGTCAGAGGTTACAGTGAGCTGAGATCGCACCTACTGCACTCCAGTCTGGAGACAGAGAGACTCAGTCTCAAAAAAAGTAATCCCAGCACTTTGGGAGGCTTGAGGTGGGAGGATCATCTGAGGTCAGGAGTCCAAGACTAGGCTGACCAATATTGTGAAACTCCGTCTCTACTGAAAAAAAAGTTAGCCAGGTGTGGTGGTGGACACCTGTAATCCCAGCTCCTCTGAGAGGCTGAGGCAGGAAAATCACTTGTACCTGGAAGGCAGAGGTTGCAGTGAGCTGAGATCATGCCACTGCACTCCAGCCTGGGCAATAGAGGGAGACTCTGTCTTTTAAAAAAAAAAAAAAAAAAAAGAAGAGAGAGAGAAAATAAAAAATGTGAACAAACAAAAATCATACTAAAAAAATATGGATAAATCTCTGCAGATAGTAAAATAAAGCCAGACCCAAAAGAAGATATACTGTATGAGTCCATTTATATTAAATTGTAAACCAGGCAAAACTAATTTATCGTGTTAGAAGTCAGGTAGCCGGGCGCGGTGGCTCATGCCTGTAATCCTAGCACTTTGAGAGGCTGAGATGGGTGGATCATCAGAGGTTAGGAGTTCAAGACCAGCCTGGACATCATGGCGAAACCCCATCTTTAAAAAAAAAAAAAAAAGAAGTCAGGTTAGTGGTTACCATTGGCGTGACAGTGACTGAAAGAGAGAATAAGGGAGAGCTTCTGGGTGTGTTTACAGGGATGTGTTCAGTTTTTGAAAATTCACTGAGCTGTACAGTTATCACTTGTTTACTTTTCTGTTTGCAATCCTTCAATAAACTTCAAAAAAAGATAATCTTCAAAAGATACAAAACAAAACAAACATATTAATCAAATGAAGTGTTTTTTTTCTTGTTTGGATCCTCATTTGAAGAAACCCATTGTAAAAAGAAACATCTAAGGCAATCAGGAAAGTGGGAACGCTGACTAGATATTTAATATTAAGTAATTATGGTAATATTTTAAGTATGTTTGTACCTGCAGATTTACTTTAAGTCCTTTGAGATACGTACTGAAATATTAAGAGATGAAATATAATAATATGATGCTCGGTATTTGGTTCAGATTGATTTAGTGGAGGCTGAGGGACAAGGAGGAAAAGATAGAACAATATTGGCCAGGAACTGGTGATTACGGAAGCTAAATAATGAATGGATGTCTGGGGTATTTATTTACTGACATTGTCTGGCTGTAGAATTCTAAAATCGTATTTTTCAAAATGTTTTTAGCCTAAATCACAGAATCTATGTTGACATCGTTGGGTTATAGAATTCTAAAATCATATTTTGCCGGAATAGTTGTATTATTTTCCTTGCTTTTGTGTATGTTTAAATTGTCCCATAATACAAAGTTTTCTTTCTTTTTTTTTTTTGAGACGGAGTTTCACTCTTGTTACCCAGGCTGGAGTGCAATGGCACGATCTCGGCTCACCACAACCTCCGCCTCCTGGGTTCAGGCAATTCTCCTGCCTCAGCCTCCTGAGTAGCTGGAATTACAGGCACGTGCCACCATGCCCAGCTACTCAGGAGGCTGAGGCAGG
>NW_022436998.1:3164926-3204367 GCF_009761245.1 Sapajus apella
CAATGGCGCGATCTCGGCTCACCGCAACCTCCGCCTCCTGGGTTCAGGCAATTCTCCTGCCTCAGCCTCCTGAGTAGCTGGGATTACAGGCACACGCCACCATGCCCAGCTAATTTTTTGTATTTTTAGTAGAGATGGGGTTTCACCATGCTGACCAGGATGGTCTCGATCTCTTGACCTCATGATCCACCCGCCTCGGCCTCCCAAAGTGCTGGGATTACAGGCTTGAGCCACCGCGCCTGGCCACAACATGAATTTTTAATAATGTTTTATAGATAAGTGATTATTAATTATAAATTTGTTTGTTAAGAGTTTTTCTAAATGACTCATCCTTGCTAGTCCTTAAAGGTAAATCTGAGTTACTTTATATACAGTATTTGAAATATTAATATAAAATCGACAATTCATGTTTTCCACACACAGTTAAAACAACTCTTGATTTCTCCATTCAACAAGTATTATGGGCCCAGGGATGCTTTCAGTGTTGAGGATACACCAGTGAAACGAGCAACCAGGTTTCTATTCTTGTGGTATTTACATGTTAGAGAGGGAGATAAAACAGTAAATTAGGCCGGGCGCAGTGGCTCACGTCTGTAATCCCAGCACTTTGGGAGGCCAAGGCAGGCAGATCATAAGGTCAGGAGTTCGAGACCAGCCTGACCAAATTGGTGAAACCCCATCTCTCCTAAAAATACAAAAATTAGCTGGATGTGGTGGTGGGTACTTGTAATCCCAGCTACTAGGGAGGGTGAAGCAGGAGAATTGCTTGAACCCGGGAGGCAGAGGTTGCAGTGAGCTGAGTTGGCACCACTGCACTCCAGCCCGGCAACAAGAGTGAAATTCTGTCTCACAAAAAAACAAAAAACAAGACACATAAAATGAAGCCAGGCACAGGGTGGCTCACACCTGTAATCCCAGCACTTTGGGAGGCCAAGATGGGCAGATCACCTGAGGTGGGAGTTCAAGACCAGCCTGACTAACATGGAGAAACCCCATCTCTATTAAAAATAGGAAAATTAGCCAGGCCTGGTCGCGCATGCCTGTAATCCCAGCTATTCAGGAACCTGAGGCAGGAGAATCGCTTAAACCCGGGAGGTGAAGGTTGTGCTGAGCCGAGATGGTGCCATTGCACTCCAGCCTGGGCAACAAGAGTGAAACTCTGTCTCAAAAACAAAAAACAAAACAAAAGACTGGGGCTGGGCGTGGTGGCTCACGCCTGTAATCCCAGCACTTTGGGAGGCCGAGGCGGGTGGATCACAAGGTCAAGAGATCGAGACCATCCTGGTCAACATGGTGAAACCCCGTCTCTACTAAAAATACAAAAAATCAGCTGGGCATGGTGGTGCGTGCCTGTAATCCCAGCTACTCAGGAGGCTGAGGCAGGAGAATTGCCTGAACCCAGGAGGCAGAGGCTGCGGTGAGCCAAGATCCTGCCATTGCACTCCAGCCTGGATAATAAGAGCGAAACTCCATCTCCAAAAAAAAAAAAAAAAAAAAAAAAGACTGGTTTGAAAGTCACAAACACTGAATATGACTTTTTTCTCTTTGCATTCCTACTATAAGGACCCTAATTCCTCTCAATGCCTTTGGTCTCTAGGGAGGGGTCCTGAGGTTTGGCCAAGAAAGAGAAGCATGGGGAGTAAAATTTCAACATCTGCTTTTGCTATGTAGATTTTGTGGGAGAGCTTGGGAAGCTACTTCAGATAAAGTGGTTGGAGAAGTTCTCTCTGAGGAAGTGAAATTTAAGTTGTGGCTTGAAAAGTAAGAAGGCCCAGCATGGCCAGCATAGTGAAACCCTGTCTCTGTTAAAAATACAAAAATTAGCTGGTCATGGTGGCATATGCCTGTAGTCCCAGTTACTTGGGAGGCTGAGGCAGGAGAATTGCTTGAACCCGGGAGGTGAAGGTTGTGCTGAGCTGAGATCACGCCACTGCACTCTAGCCTGGGCAGCAGAGTGAGGCTCTGTCTCAAAAGTAAGGTAAGGTAAGGTAAGATAAGGTAAGGTAAGGTAAGGTAAGGTAGAAGGAAAGAGAAAGAAAAGAAAAGCAGGAAGGCAGGGCATGGTGGCTCACACCTATAATCAGCACTTTGGGAGGCTGAGGTGGGTGGATCATGTGGTCAGGAGTTTGAGACCAGCCTGGCCAACATGGTGAAACCCTGTCTCTACTAAAATATAAAAAATTAGCTGGGTGTGGTGGTGTGCACTTGTAGTCCCAGCTACTTGGGAGGCTCAGGCAGGGGAATCACTTGAACCCAGGAAGTGGAGGTTGCAGTGAACTGAGATCATGCCACTGCACTCCAGCCTGGCAACGAAGCGACAGTCTGTCAGAAAGAGAAAGAAAGAAAAGAAAAGAAAGAAAAGGAAAGAAGGAAGAAAGAAAAGAAAAGAAAGAAAATAAGGAGCCAAAAATGAGATCAGGTGAGGGAAAAACTCCAGAGAGTGGAAACATCAATCATGAAGGTTTGAGACAATAGAATCTGACATGTTCCAGGAACTGTCAGAAGGCCAGAGAAGCTGGGAGCGGTGGCTCACGCCTGTAATCCTAGCACTTTGGGAGGCTGAGGCAGGTGGATCACCTGAGGTCAGGAGTTCAAGACCAGCTAACCAATATGGTGAAACCCCGTCTCTAAAAAAAAAAAAAAAAAAAAAAGGCCAGGGAACTGGAAACTTCTTTCTCTCTCCCAATTAATCTTTGCTACTAAGATTCTACTGCTTGAACGATGACAGCTATAACCCAAATCTGGATTTGGGGAAATGCTATATTTAGGCATTTTTGGACTGTTTTTAACAAGTTTATGAACAGTTAATAAATTGTATTTTTTCCTGTTTATAAGCACATGAAGATATACTTACTGTTCTCTTTAGTGTTCATACTCACAGACACACACAGTAACAGAATCTAACATTATCCTGGTGACTATGAAAATAGATGGCTAAGGCCAGGTGCAGTGGCTCACACCTGTAATCCCAGTACTTTGGGAGGCCGAGGCGGGGTGATCACAAGGTCAGGAGTTTGAGACCAACCTGGCCAACATAGTGAAACCCCATCTCTACTAAAAATACAAAAATTAGTTGGGTGTGGTGGCGGGCACCTGTAATCCCAACTACTCGGGAGGTTGAGGGAGGAGAATCACTTGAACCCGGGAGTCAGAGGCTGTGGTGAGCCGAGATGGCGCCGCTGCACTCCAGCCTGGGTAACAGAGCAAGACTCCAACTCAAAAAAAAAAAAAAAGACTAGTTTTGGCAACATATTTAGGCATCATCTCTATAAAAAAAATTAAAATAGCTGGGCTCAGTGGCTCATGCCTGTAATCCCAGCACTTTGGGAGGCCGAGGCAGGTGGATTGCCTGAGGTCAGAAGTTCGAGACCAAATGACCAACATAGAGAAACCCTGTCTCTACTAAAAATAGAAAATTAGCTGGGCATGGTGGTATTTGCCTGTAGTCCAAAAATTAGCTGGGTGTGGTGGTGTGTGCCTCAGCTATCGCAAGGCTGAGGCAGGAGAATTGCTTGAATCCAGGAGGCAGAGGTTGCAGTGAGCCAAGATCAAGCCACTGCACTCCAGCCTGGCAAAAGAGCGAAACTCCGTCTCAAAAAAAAAAAAAAAGAAAAAAAAGTTGTCTAGGTGGTTTACACCTTGTACTTGTTTAAGTGAGAGTGGGAAAGATTACATCCTAGACCTTCATATTTCCCACTTTTTCTCATCATTCTGGGCTCTGCGTGAATGTCACTTCCTGAGAGGCCTTTCTTCACCACCTTTTTCTTCTTCATATCTCGTACTCACTTAACTTATTGTCTGTTTTTCCCACAAAGTTAGAAGGTAAGCTCCATCAAGACAAACTTTTGTCTCTTTTATCTACTGCTGTATCCCCAGAACCTTTATAATACCTGGTATCTATAAGACATTCAAAAAATATTTGTCAAGTCATAAATGAGATGAGCAAATCACAAATTTTGGAATCAGACAGTCCTGGGTTCAAATTATAACTCTACTCTTTTTGTCCAATTGTTCGCAAGTAACTTAACCTCTCTCTGCCACAGCTTCCTCATATCTGGTAGGTGGGGAAATAACCATTTCACAGGATGATCATGAAGACTAATGAAGGATTGATGTGCAATGCCAGAGTAGACCCTCAAAATTGTTACTTTTCTTTCCATCCACCTCCTCTTGAGACTATAGTTATGAGACTATATTATTATTATTCTTTCTTATCCATGACACCCACTCCAAACAGTGGATGTCCTTTCTTATCCAGGACATCCACTCCAACTATCCACTCAACCAAATTTATCATGAAGCTAATGAAGTTTAAACTTCAGGGCTGCTCACTTGCACAGGATCCAAACTGGAAGTGGTCAAGGGAAAGCCAGTTGTGGTCTGGGAGCACTTTTATGTAAGCATTTTTAATAAACAGCCCAAAGAGATCTCAGAAAAAAAAAAGAGTCATAATCTCCAGGTCTCGAGTATTTGTTGTGATTTATTTTCTCTCTATATTAATCTTGTTTTGATTGCTAATTTTGTATTTATATTTTGTGTCTCAAAGAGGTTCCCCAATTGTACATGTTTCAAGCCCTCCAAGACTGAATCTACTCTTGGCCTAGCCCATTTTTAGATTCTATTAATGGAGCATAAATGTATTCAGAAAGTCTGCATTAACATTCTCAGAGGAGCTGCTTCAAGGTGATTGACTACGCCGCATTGGGACTGGTAACTTAAAGGTTCTTGAAATCATGTACTTGGAAACACCACTAGGAGGCTTGCCATTATTTTTACGTTTTCATCCAAAGGTTTGCCTTTAGGTGAAGTTACATTGTTTAAAAGGTCGTTGGGACCTCTTTGATAAAGCATCAATTTGATTAAGGAATCCTCCTACTGAATTCCCATTTAAAGCAATACTAGGGCTCAGGACACTGTTTTTGGTTGCAGTCGTTGGTCTGCCAATCAGAAACCTAAAAGTACTTAAGCTGGGAAGTCACCATCCCTAATTGCACTCTTCTTAAAGACTCCCGTTAGGTATAATGGAAAGTTAGATCCATAACAACTATTAGGTTGTTCGTGAGTGCAAAGCACCATAAAGTCACTGGGGAGAAAATTCTTTGTTTAAAAAGTAATGACTGAAGCCGACTGACAGTAGTATTCCTAGTGCGGGGTACTAGTGAGAGTACTAGTTTCTACTCTGGATTTGAAGCCTTGTTTTGCTGTGGCGCCCGTCCCATCTGCACCTTCCTCTTAAGCGAGCTGCTAGCTTCCCCAAGGATGGAAACGTCCCCCAGGTCCTGGCCTCTCTATCACGGACCCCTGCGTCTGAATTCCCCCCAAGCCCACTCAAGCCGGACGGGTGCCTTCGCAGTTCACGTCTCCATCGCGCTCTAGAGGGAGCCCGCGGGTCGCGCGGCTGCCGCGACCACGAACCTCATTCCAATACCTGCAGGGCCGGGGAAGCTAGTCAGTGAGGGTGCTCGGGAAAACATGGCCCAGTGTACCCTCACTGGATTCATGAGCGGCCCCTCGCCCCCTCACAGCCAAACACACGTCGCCACCCTCACAGGTGCAGCCGGCGGGACCTAGCTGGGACCCCCACCGCCTGGAAAAGCCTGGGTGCTTGGCTCCCAAAGCGCCCCAGCCAGACCCCTGTCCCTCCAGCCTGCCAGCTCAGGCCTGGGCTGCCCGCCGTCGCCACTGTCCTCGCCCGCGTCCTCGCCCCATCCGGCTCCAAGCAAAACCCGGAGCCGCTGCCTCTCCGCAGCTCCCGGGAGACGGCGCGGCGCTGCGGATAGAGCATGCGCAGTGCGCAGGTCCAGCTCGCAGCGCAAGCAGGAAGCGTTCGCGGTGATCCCGGCGACTGCGCTGGCTAATGCGGTACCGGCTAGCGTGGCTTCTGCACCCTGCTCTGCCCAGCACTTTCCGCTCGATCTTCGGCGCCCGCCTGCCGCCCCCGGAGCGCCTCTGTGGGTAAGCGGAACAGGGCGCCCGGGCTCTCGGGCCCCTTGGGTCACGGTGGTTTGGCGCTCGGGTTGCAAAGTGGTGATTCAGCACTTAAAGCCGCCGCCGCCGCCCCTCACGCCGCCCGTCCCGCCGGCCTGGGGCCCGGACTGCCTTGCTGAGGCCGCCCCAGGGCCCGGAAGAGCGGCTCGCCAGGCGGGAGCCAGAGGCCTGGTCCACAGTCGGGGACGTCCCTCGGGCTGGTGAGGCGGCCGGGGCGGTGACCCGGGGCCACGGGGCGTGTGCCATTAGTGCGGGGGGCGCGGGGGCGGACGCAGTCGCCCGGCCTGCTACCGGGATCCGCGTCGCGTCACTATCCCGGAGTCCGCCTGTGAGGGGGCCGGGACTTTGAGCCGTGGGGTACAGGACCCCGGCGACTTCGTGGGGACAGCTTCTCACCTTGCCCTCAGCCCTGCCCTTTCCTCCGGGCACTGGGTTTCCAGGACTGTGTAGAATGCCCGCGCTGGGATCTGTAAAAGTTTGTCTGCCTCCCGCCTTAGTGAGAAGACGAGTGTGAGGTTTCCTATCCGGGGAAATTTAGAAGCCGAAAGATACCTCGGGATGCTCTTCAGCAGCTCCCTTGTTTTACATCGGAGGCAACCGGGGTTCCGAGAGGTGGTTTGATTTCCCTGCAATTGCCGAGACTGTGGCAAAACCAGGACTAGGACACAGGTTTTTTACCATCCGGCGGCGTGCACTCTCCACTTCACCGCTGATCTGCGTACGCTAGGCGTTTTCAGGCTTGTAGTGAACGCTGAATACTTTTTACTACGAATGGAAGAGGATAGGCAGTATTATCTTGTCCTCCCTAAAAGCATTATTTGAACTCCTCCTGGTTTTAATCAATAATAGCCAGTACCTACTAAGTGCGGGGCACTGTGATCGACCCTCTGTGTAAAGTGTGTGTCTGTCTTCCAAGGAATTTTAACTTGGTTGGAGCGGATTGGGATGCCACGGGAAATGAGATTGCTAAAAAGGCTGTGTTGATGAGGGTCAGAAGATGGGTAGTATGGGTAGTGTGTGGGGGCAGAGAGAGAAAAAGTGGGGGTAGGTTGGCTTTGGAAGGATGGCAGAAAGGGTGGAGTGTGGGCTGGCGTGGGCGTAATCCAGCCTAGATATGCGGGGAGTTTGTGTTGGGGGAACAGTGAGCGGATTAGTCTGGTTGAAGCTTTAGAGAATTTCCCTAGGGGAATTATGAGGACACAAGTCCTGTATTATAACAGTAGGATAATGCTGGCCTGGGCCTTGAATTTTAGTTGGGATTTTCCCAATGCGTAGTATGTGGGGACCTATTAAGTTTTTGAGCTGGGAAGTTATCTGATGGAACTGGGAGTTTAGGAAAGCAGTTTGGTGGCTGTGTGCAGGATGTCAGAGAGTGGAGAGAGTCCTGAGGCAGAGAAACCTGTTGGGGCTTAGTCTTTACTGCCTGTATTAGGATGGTGGCAGTGGGGCACTAAGAAAAGCTAATACAAATGAAGACTCTATGGATCTTGTTCTCTGTTTTCCCACTACGTCACAAAATCTCCTACAATGTGCAAAAAGACCCCTGAGCTGAGAAAATCAGGTGGTAAGCGCAGGCAGAGTGCCTCCTTTTGTTCTCTTTTGGGTCAGTCTGCTTTTATTCTGAATTAATTACTGATAGGCTAGGCTTAGCTTCATATTGCCTCCAGCATATAGAATTTGTGATTTTTAAAGAAAGCATCCATTTTAAGTTTTACATAACTAAGCGGGTTTGTATGATCTAGTTAAAATTGTATTTTCTCTGTAGTTGTTAAGTCCAGTCGACCAACCAGAGTTTCAAGATATGTTTTTCTCAAAGATGGAAATCTGAGAAATTTAAAGCATAATGAATGAGATGAGCCAGCTAGAAAGCTCTACCCTAAAATGAGTGAGTGTGACTTTTACGGAAAATACAGGTCCAACCAAAGGGATCAGGGCATAGCTTTAGGAAGGAAAGCACTAACATCTGAAGCTACCACATATTCACATCTTAAGGAATGCAGTCAGCACTACTGTACATAGTAATAAGATTTTTTTTTTTTTTTTTTTTTTTGGGACGGGGTCTCACTCCGTCACCCAGGTTGGAGTGCAGTGGTGCGATCTCGGCTTACTGCAACCTCTGCCTCCCATGTTCAAGCGATTCTCCTGCCTCAGCCTCCTGAGTAGCTGGGATTACAGGTGTGCGCCACCACATCCTGCCAATTTTTAAAGTATTTTTAGTAGAGACGGGGGTTTCGCCATATTGGCCAGGCTGGTCTCAGACTCCAGACATTGTGATTCTCCTGCCTGGGCCTCCCAAAGTGCTGGGATTAGAGGCGGGAGCCACTACACCCAGCCTCGGAAGAATGTCTTAACAGAGATAGCCACACAGCCGTTTGCTGGAAGAGCTGGATTTAACCCATGTTTGTCTGGCATTGGAGCGCGAGTTCTTAACTATTATACTGCGTTGTCTGGTATTTGGGTTTTCATTTTCTGGTCTAACCTCTTGAGACAGAGATGGTCTTAAAGCATTTATATAAGATCGACCCATTTACCAAGTAACCTCATTGTTCTGTGTTCAGCCATATTTTATAAGTTGAGACTGTGTGGAATTATCTGAATTATTGGGGCACCTGAAGATAAAAGCCCATTCCCTGGCAACAACTTGAGCCACCTGGGCATCAGTCATCTCACTTTGCAGGCAGCCCTACTTTGCATTTCCTTGTTCCATAGGCTTAGGAAACACTGGTATGCCAACTGGGACTATTAACATTCAAGCTTTTAAACTACTTTTAACCAGAAAAATGCCTTTTAATAGTATAAAAGGACAGGGTACCCCTGAGTTTCTTTAATTAATCTAATCCACACATTCTGCCTGTCTTGAAAGTTAGGGTTGGGGTGAGGTGCGGTGGCTCATGCCTGTAATCCCAGCACTTTGGGATTACAAAGGTGAGCGGATCATTTGAGGTCAGGAGTTAGAGGCTGGGCAACATGGTGAAACCCCATCTACTAAAAATACAAAAAAAAATTTAGCTAGGTGTGGTGGTGGGCGCCTGTAATCCCAGCTACCGGGAGGCTGAAGCAAGAGAATCATTTGAACCCAGGAAGCTGAGGCAGGAAAATCGCTTGAACCTGGGAGGCAGAGGTTGCAGTGAGCTAGATCATGCCACTGCACTCCAGCCTGGGCAACAGACTCTGTCAAAAAAAAAAAAAAAAAGTGTTGGGGACAGTTCTCTCGGGGTAGGGGAGGAAGAGTTCAGTATGTTTTCTTTTTTAAAAATTTTGTGATGGTTTCACTCTCGCCCAGTTTGGAGTGCAGTGATATGATCTCAGCTCACTGCAACCTTCACCTCTTGAGCTCAAGTGATCCTCCCACCTCAGCTAGCTGGGACTGCAGGCTCACGCCACCACCCCCAGCTAATTTTTGTATTTTTGGTAGAGACAGAGTTTCGCCATGTTGCCTAGGCTGATCTCAAACTCCTGGGCTGAAACAATCCACCTGCCTTCCAAAGTGCTGGGGTTACAGGCGTGAGCCACTGTGCCAGGCCCAGTATATGTTTTCATAAACATTGCTTTCCTTTTTGTTTTTCTGTTGGTATTTTGTATCTCCTAAACATGGAAGGAAAGGAAGCACTTTCCTTCCATAGGGGTAGATCCTCTAGATATATTAAATTGTGGAGCCTTCTCAATTGGCTTCAGTCAGCCCTCATTGTTCTCTGTTAGTTTAGACATTATTTGAATGTTTATTCTATAGTGATCACCAGACTGTGTCCAGTACTATGTAAATGCAAAGATAGCCATAAATCCTGTCCTCGAGGAGCTTTCAGTAATAAACAGTAAACTCACTTACCTCTGAGCTTTTACTAGACACCTCCACTTTTATGTTTTGTTGCTTCTTTCAATTAATTTTGAAAAACTACTTAGTCTTTTTTATCACCATACAGATTACTTTTTTAAAAAGTGGGACTCACAAAATTATTTCATTCTTCTCAAATAACTGTTTTGTTTTTGTCTATTAAAAGTGTGACCAGGCTCAGTGGCTCACACTTATAATCCCAGCACTTTGGGAGGCCAAGGCGGTTGGATCACAAGGTTAGGAGATCGAAACCATCCTGGTCAAATGATGAAACCCTGTCTCTACTAACAATACAAAAATTAGCTGGGCATGGTGATGTGTGCTTGTAATCCCAGCTACTCTTTTTTAAAAACAAACAAACAAACTTTTTTTTAAAGTAGGACTCACAAGCTGCTTTTTTTTTTTTTTTTTTCCGAGACCGTCTTGCTCTGTCCCCTGGCTGGAATGCAGTGGCGTGATCTCAGCTCACTGCAACCTCTGCCTTCTGGGTTCAAGTGATTCTCCTGCCTCAGCCTCTCAAGTAGCTGCGACTACAGGTGTGTGCCACCATGCCCAGCTAACTTTTGTATTTTTGGTAGAGATGGGGTTCACCAGGTTGGCCAGGATGGTCTTGATCTCTTAGCCTCTGAAAGTGCTGAGATTACAGGCGTGAGCCACTGCATGTGGCCACAGGCTGCTTTCTGTATGGAAGGTATCACACTCTGTCTGACACATAGTAGGTACTCAGTACATATTTATTGCATAAGTTAATTAATTAATGGTCTTTCTTCAAAACCATTTTTCTCTGCAGAGTCCCTAGGTTTGCTATGTTGGTATTATCATTTTTTCAGTTTAGCTTGAAAATTAGAGTAATCTTTGAATCTTTTTCTCTCATTACCTATTCCCAAGACCCAATCCTCCTGAGTCTTTCATCCTAAAGACTCTGACTAAAGTTTCTTTCTTTCCTTTTTTTTTTTTTTAACCTATTCATGAGGAATTAGAGTAGGGACTAAAGTTTCTTGGAATGATCTTTTTTTTTTTTGGGGGGGACGGAGTTTTGCTCTTGTTACCCAGCTGGAGTGCAATGGCGCGATCTCAGCTCACTGCAACCTCCGCCTCCTGGGTTCAGGCAATTCTCCTGCCTCAGCTTCCTTAGTAGCTGGGATTACAGGCACACGCCACCATGCCCAGCTAATTTTTTGTATTTTTAGTAGAGACGGGGTTTCACCATGTTGACCAGGATGGTCTCGATCTCTTGACCTTGTGATCCACCCGCCTCGGCCTCCCAAAGTGCTGGGATTACAGGCTTGAACCACCGCGCCCGGCCTCTTGGAGTGATCTTGACCCTCATCACCATCCTAGTTCAGGCCATGATTATCTTCAGTAACATCTTACATCAGTGAGATTATCTCGCCTGAACAGATTTCAGAACTGACTTTTCCAGACTTCTGTCTCCCTACTAGTTGATTGTTATCATCACTCTCAGAGTAATAAATCACTTTTCCCAAGCTGTTGTCTTGCCTAAATATCACCAGTGGTTCTGCGCTATTTCAAGATCAGGTTCAAACTTCTTGACCTAGCATGTAAGCATTCTGTTGGCTGGCCCTAGCCCAACTTTCAGCCCAACTCTTCTTCAGTCAGACTTAAATCAGTTTGCTGTCTCCTTTCACATGACCTGTTCATTCCCAATTCTGAGATGTCCTTTCACTCTTTTCTTTGTATGACTAAATCATTTCTTCTTTTTAGGCCTTATTATACAGGTCACACAATTACTGTTCCTTTTTCTGAACTCAATAATTTTTAAAAACTTTCTGAAACATCTATTTGATTTGATGTTTGATTAGATATTGCCTTTTATTTTCTTACTCTCTTATTTAATGTTGTACATGCCAGAGTATATAGGACAAAGAAAAACAAAATGAACACTTGTGTACTATCTACTTTAGGAAATAGAACTTTTCCAGCAACTTCGAACCCGTCTGTGGTCACCTGCCCAATTGTAACTCTATTCCTCCCCTGTAGAGGTATTATTATTATTATTTTTTTTGAGATGGAGTCTGGCTCTATGGCCTAGGCTGGAGTGCAGTGCCACAGTCTTACCTTCCTGCAACCTCCGCCTCCCAGGTTCAAGCGATTCTCCTGCCGCAGCCTCCTGAGTAGCTGGGACTACAGGCATGCGCCACCATACCTGGGTAATTTTTGTATTTTTAGTAGAGATGGGGTTTCACCATGTTGCCCAGGCTGGTCTCAAACCCCTGACCTTAGGTGATCACCCACCTCAGCCTCCCAAAGTGCTGGAATTACAGGCGTGGGCCACCGCTCCTGGCTGTATTATTCTATATTTAGATAACAATTTCCTTAATTTCCTTTTTTTTCTTTTAAAAGAAATTATCTCCTTCTTGAATTAATTTCCTTAGTTTTCTTTATAGCTTTATCACATTTGAATACATTCTTAAGCAGTATATTGTTTAGCTTTATTGTTTATTTTTTATTTATTTTATTTATTTTTGAGACTGAGTCTCGCTCTGTCACCAGGTTGGAGCGTAGTGGCGTGATCTTGGCTCACTGCAACCTCCACCTTCCAAGTTCAAGCAATTCTCTTGCCTCAGCCTTCTGAGTAGCTGGGACTACAGGTGTGCGCCACCACGCCCAGCTAATTTTTGTATTTTTAGTAGAGATTGTGGTTTCACTTTATTGGCCAGGATGGTCTCTATCTCTTTACCTCCTGATCTGCCTGCCTCGGCCTCCCAAAGTGCTGGGTTTACAGGCGTGGGCCACCATGCCTGCACTATTGTTTATTTTAGTTTTATAGCTTTAGACCTTTATTATAAAGTTTTCTTCTCTGAGTTCCTTTTTCTCATTTAACATTCACTTAGCATCATTCATAAAGATGTAGGAGTTCACTGCTGAATGGCAGTCATATGCAGATATGCCCCTGGTATCATATTAATCATCGCAAAAAGTCTTTAAGATAGGCCTGATCTATATTCTGACAACTCCCAAATGTATTTCTCTAGCCAGAACCTCTCCCTCAAATTTCAGGTTTAGATAATAAACTTCTACTCAACAATATGAGTCACACTGGTCTCCTTGCTTGACTTGCTCTTACCTCAGATCATTTGCACTGTTTTCTGTCTGCTGAGAACACTCTGCTACCAGTAAGAGCGGGGAGAGCTTTGCAGACAACATAGGATTTGAGCAAGTGTATTTGAAGGAAATACTGAATTTGGATGAGCAAAGAAGGAAAGTTGAAAAAATATTTTATTCATTGGAGACAGGATCTCACTCTGTCACCCAGGCTGGAGTGCAGTTACACGATTATTATAGCTCACTGCAGCCTTGAACTCCTAGGCTCAAGTGATCCTCTCACCTCAGCCTTCTGAGTAGCTAGGACTATAGGCTTGTGCCACCATGCCTGGCTAATTTTTTAAATTTTTGTAGCTGGGCTCCCTGGCTCATGCCTGTAATCCCAGCACTTTGGGAGGCTGAGGCAGGCAGATCATCTGAGGTCAGGAGTTTGAGACCAGCTTGGCCAATGTGTTGAAACCCCGTCTCTACTAAAAAAATTAAAAATTATCTGGGCAT
This sequence comes from Sapajus apella, assembly GCF_009761245.1. Lineage (NCBI taxonomy): Eukaryota > Metazoa > Chordata > Mammalia > Primates > Cebidae > Sapajus > Sapajus apella. The sequence goes on from NW_022436998.1 coordinate 3,178,311, forward strand.
AGTGGTACACGCCTGTAATTCCAGCTACTCAGGAAGCTGAGGTAGGAGAATCACTTGAACCTAGGAGGCAGAGGATGCAATGAGTCGAGATTGCATCATCCAGCCTGGGCAACATGTATGAAACTTCATCTCAAAAAAAAAAAATTTTTTTTCTTTTTTTGGTAGAGGCAGGATCTTGCTATGTTGTTCATATTGGTCTCTAACTCCTGGCTTCAAGCAGTCCTCCTGCCTCTGCCTCCCAAAGTGCTGTGATTATAGGCATAAGCTACCACAACCAGAAGAGAAAATATTTTAGATAGGAGGAATGGTATTAGCAAAGGTTCAGAAGTAGGGAAATTTACAATATAAGCAAAGGAAAGTGACATTTTTGTCTTACTGGATGTGGAGAACCTCAGATACTTTTTGAGCAATAGAGTGACATATGAAAGCTGTGTTTTGGATAATTAATCTGCCTGTTTTTTGTAAGCACAGTTTGAAATGCAGGCAGAGACTGATGAGGGATAAAGAAGGTAGTACAAATGACAAGGAAAGAAGAGTGTCTGCAGAAGACATGTGTGCAAGAAGGATTGAGCAGTGTTGGCCAGGCGCGGTGGCTCACGCCTGTAAACCCAGCACTTTGGGAGGATGAGGCAGGCGGATCACGAGGTCGGGGATTGAGACCATTTGGCTAACACGGTTAAACCCCGTCTCTACTAAAAATACAAAAAATTAGCTGGGCATGGTGGGTCCTGCCTGTAGTCCCAGCTGCTCAGAATGCTGAGGCAGGAGAATTGCTTGAACCCTGAGGTGGAGGTTGCAGTAAGCCGAGATCGCGCCACTGCCATCCAGCCTGGGCGACAGAGTGAGACTCCAACTCAAGAAAAAAAAAAGGATTCAGCAGGGATTGGTTATTGATTGCATATAGAGATGATGGGGGAGTCAGAAAAGCCTGAGTGACTTTAAGTCTAGAATAGGAGGCGCCACCAGGGTAGGGAAAACTCTTGGGGAGATTCACCTCTGGGAAGAAGTTCAGCTAGATGAGATGTTTGTCCTGCCTGGCAGGTGGCAGGTTTTCCAAAGGCATACTAAGAGAACAAGTTGGTTGAGTATAGCAGTGGGGCACAGTCTTGTAGGCGTGTTTGGACTGGCTGTTACCCTCAGGTCCTGTAGGGTAGTGGACAGGACTGAGCAGTCCTTAAATAGCCAGAAAGGGAATGAAAATGTCTAGTTTGTAGATTGGTAGCTCTGGGGAAGAGTTCAGTTAAAAGATTGGAACCACATTGATGAGTACTGAGCTGCTACTGGGGTTTCTTATTTGTTCTACTTAAGGATAGGAAGTGGATCCAGAACCTAGAACAAGTCTGACCTGTGCTGGGGTCTGAGTGGATTCAGCTGTAATGCTTTTGCTGCTGCTGATAATGTTAACCATAAAAGGTTTAGTAGCTAATTTATTGAATGCCTATTATATGTTATGCTTTTTCAAATGGGGGATAGCCATCCCCCTCAGGCATTTATTCTTTAGTTATTTTTAAATGTGCAATTAAATTATTATTGAGTGTAGTCACCTGTTGTGCTATCAAATACGAGGTCTTTTTTTTTTTGGTACCCATTAACCATCCCCACCTGCCCTCAACCCCCCACTACCTTTCCCAGTCTCTGGTAACCATCCTTTACTCTCTAGCTCCACGAGTTCAATTGTTTTGATTTTTAGATCCTACAAATAAGAACATGTGAGGTCTGTCTTTGCGTGCCTGGCTTATTTCACTTAGCGTAATAACCCGAAGTTTATGCATTTTATTAGGAGCTTTGCATATATTGTCTGTGTGTGTGTGTGTGTGTGTGTGTGTGTGTGTGTGTGTGTAAGAGAGAGAGAGACAGGGTTTCTCTCTGTCGCCCCAGGTGGAGTGCTCACGGCAGCCTCGATCTGTCTGAGCTCAGGTGATTCTCCTGTTACCTCAGCAGTCCCCTGTTCCCTAGTAGCTGGGGCTAGCAGCTGGGACTCTGCACACTCCACCATACCTGTCTAAATTTTTTTTTTTTGTAGAGATAGGGTTTCATCAGTCTGGTCTCAAAATCCTCTGCTCAAGTAAACCACCCACCTCAGCCTCCCAAAGTACTGGGATTACAGGCGTGGACCACTGCATTTGGCTACGTATGTTGTCTTGTTTAATGGCCAACAATAATCTGTGGGAGAGTGGTGGTGGTGGTGTTTGTTTTTTTTTTTTTTCCTTTCGGATAAGGAGATTGAAGCTCAAAGAGGTTAACTTGCTCAGTGATACACAGTAAGTGGCTTAGTGAGATATGAATTCAGCTGGGCTCACTAAAGAACCTCAGGGGTGGCCGGGCATGGGGGCTCATGCCTGTAATCCAAGCACTTTGGAGGCCAAGGTGGGTGGATCACCTGAGGTCAGGAATTCAAGACCAGCCTGACCAACATAGTGAAACCCCGTCTTTAAAAAATAAAAATAAAAATAAATAAATACAGCTAGTGCTCGACTTATGACCACGATTGGTCCCGACAGACCGGTTGTAACACGATTTGGTCGTAAGTTGAGTAGGCTATATGCACGTGGAGATGGTAGTGCTGCTGGAAGCTGGTCCGCACTGTCGTATGCCCAGCTGGGCAACGTTTGCGCTGCCAGACGTGGAGCAGTTGTGGCCAGCGATTGTGGTCGTAAAGTTGAATGGTCATAAGTTGCATAGGTTGTAAGTCGATCAATACCTGTAATGAACCTCGGGGTTGGCCATGATGTTATCTTCTTCTTAGAGGTAGCATGGCATCTTTAGTAGACATGGGGAAGTTAAAATAGTGAGATATTTGGAAAGAATATACATGGTAGTTGATGATACTGAGTCTGAAGTTATTATTGGATAATAGTAATATTATTGGATAATATTATAATTAATAATTATAATTATTAATAATAATAATTATTATAGCCAAGGGGAGATCTGTAGGAAACATTTGAAATATGACTGGAACTTGGTAAGAAGGCCTGAGCTGATTTCCTAAATCTGAGCATAGAGTTGAAGATGTGGACATCAATGGATATAGGAAAAATAATCTATTTTTAGATGCAGTGGGGAAGGGGGTAGCTTTGCCAATGCTCACATTTAGGGTAAGTAGGAAACATAGTTAGAGAGGTTGAGTATTAGAGAGGTCAAAGATGGTATTGGAAGTGGAATAGTCAGAAGTGTCTAGGCAAAGAGATTTGGGGGAGAATAGTCTTGAGAACAAGTGCCATTTCATTGGAAATCTGCAAATAAAAAGAAGCCAAATTTCTTGGGGTCCTATAGAGTGATTTTGAAAAAAAAATGAGGTATTGAATTGGGAAAAATGAGATGATAACTGGGGAACAGTAGACTTGAGAAAAAGCATGGGGAAAATAGGGACTGTGGTATGGGTGGCTGAAGGTAAGAAGCTAGTGGAAGAGAACAAGTCCTAAGAGATGGCCCCAAAAAAGAGAGAGGAGAGAGTGGATATGAGGTATATTAATCTGTTTTGCCTTGCAATAAAGGAATACCTGAGGTTGGGTAATTTATAAAGAAAAGAGGATTATTTGGCGTATGGCTCTGCAGGCTGTATAAGAAGCATGGCATCAGCATCTGCTTCTGGTGAGGACTCACGAAGATTTTGCACATGGCTAAAGGTAAAGGGGAGCCAGTGTGTCACATGGCAAGAGAGGGAGCAAAAGAGGTGCCAGGCTGTCTCAAATAGCCAGCTCTTTTGTGAGTGAGAACTGACTCATTACTGCCAGAAGAGCAGCAAGCCTTTCAAGAGGGTCCACTCCCATGACCCAAACACCTTCCACTAGGTCCACTTGGGGATCACATTTCAACATGAGATTTGGAGGGAACAAACATCCAAACTATATTATATGGGTACAGTTGAAGAGGCTAGTGTTGGAAAAATGAAGATCTGCTCAAAATAGGTCTTGATTTAGAAAGAGTAATAGCTTCTAAGGAATTAGAAAAGATAAGTGACCCTACTTTGGGCCTCTGTTTCCTCAATTGAAGAAGGGACCTTTCTGTTTCCTTTTTTTTATTTTTTCTGTTTTTTTTTTGTTTCCTTTTTTTTTTTTTTAGACAGAGTTTCGCTCTTGTTGCCCAGGCTGGAGTGCAATGGCGCCATCTCGGCTCACTGCAACCTCTGCCTCCCCGGTTCAAGCAATTCTCTTGCCTCAGCCTCCCCAGTAGCTGGGACTACAGGTGCATCCCACCATGCCCAGCTAATTTTTTTGTATTTTTAGTAGAGACAGGGTTTCACCATGTTGACCAGGATGGTCTCGATCTCTTGACCTCATGATCCACCGGTCTCGGCCTCCCAAAGTGCTGGGTTTATAGGTGTGAGTCATTGCACCTGGCCCCAGATCTTTCTAAGTTCTGCCATCTTCCTGTATGCTGTTACGCCAGCAGCAGCTATTATACATACTGGATTTTTAGGAATGCTACCTACCAGGATCCAGTAGGGAGTATGGGGTCTCAGGTAAGTTAACAATGATGACCCTTTGCCCAACTTTATAGGCCACTTTATCTTAGGACGTAATGGAGTTATATTTGGACCAGGAACTCTGAAGGAACAGGGGTCTACTATAATGGTATCTCTGGCCCCTTGCACAAAGCTTGGCACATAGTAGGGGTTCATTAAGTGTTTGTTGGATGAATTTGTATAATGATATGGGCTCGTGGAAGTTAGGAGCTGTAGTCATTAACATGATTCAGTTTTTGATCACAATTTGCCATTTCCATACTCTTAGTGTAGCCAGTAACTAGTATTTGGTTATTTATTTATTTTTATGAAGAAGTTAGAAGTTGGGATGTATCTTGAAGGTTTCTTGCAGTTCTAAATTGCTCATGGAAATTAAGTTGGTTTGAAAATGGATAGGACATAAGAGAGGACAATGTAGTAGATAAGAGCTTTGTATACAAAAGCTTAATTCAACTGGATTCTAGTCATGGTTTTGCCATTAGCTGTCTGTATGGTTGTGGCTGCTGGACCAGATCATCTTTTTTTTTTTTGAGATGGAATTTCACTCTGTCACCCAGGCTGTAGTGCAGTGATGCCATCTTGGCTCACTGCAACCTCCACCTCCTGGGTTCAAACGATTCTCCTGTCTCAGCCTCCTGAGGAACTGGGACTATAGGTGTGTCCCACCATGCCCTGCTAGTTTTCGTATTTTTAGTAGAGAAGGGGCTTTACCATGTTGGTCAGGCTGGTCTCAAACTCCTGACCTCATGTGATCCACCTACCTTGGCTTCCCAAAGTGCTGGGATTACAGGCATGAGCCATTGCACCCGTATCTATCTTTTTTTTTTTTTTTTTTTGAGACGGAGTTTCGCTCTTGTTACCCAGGCTGGAGTGCAATGGCGTGATCTCGGCTCACCGCAACCTCCACCTCCTGGGTTCAGGCAATTCTCCTGCCTCAGCCTCCTGAGTAACTGGGATTACAGGCACGTGCCACCATGCCCAGCTAATTTTTTGTATTTTTAGTAGAGACGAGGTTTCACCGTGTTGACCAGGATGGTCTCGATCTCTTGACCTCGTGATCCACCCGCCTCGGCCTCCCAAAGTGCTGGGATTACAGGCGTGAGCCACCGCGCCCGGCCACCCGTATCTATCTTTTTGTTGGTGGGGAGAGTGAGCGGGGACCAGATCATCTTTAAAGTTCCTAGCTTCATGAATCTGAGACTTTTTAAGTTTTTAAAAACTCTAATCTTTGTTGAAACCTAAAAAGAAATTTTGCCTTGGTCCCTAGCTGTATGGTGGTTCTGAGAATAGGCAGTTTCTCATAACGAATTAGAGTCATCATGCCAGTGTAGTTCAATTTTTTTTTTTTTTTTGGAGACAGAGTCTCACCCTGTCACCCAGGTCGAAGTGCAGTGGCACAATCTTAACTCACTGCAACCTGTCTCCCAGGCTCAAGCGATTCTCCTGCCTCAGCTTCCTGAGTAGCTGGGATTTCAGGTGCCCACCACCTGAAATTCTGGCTAATTTTTGTATTTTAGAGAAGGGGTTTTGCCATGTTGGCTAGGCTGGTATCGAACTCCTGACCTCAAATGATCTGCCTGCCTTGGCCCCCCAAAGTGTTGGGATTACAGGCGTGAGCCACTGTACCCAGCTGTGAATTTTTTTGGTAGTAGTAATTATATAAATGTTTTATGGATTAAAGGGATGTATAATTAATAATACTCCTTTGATATCTCATCTGATACATAGTAATGTATATAATCAGTTTGTACTCTTAACAGTTTTTAGTTTCAAAATAGCTCTAGTTCCCTTTGTAGTATAATAGAAAAGTCTCAGTAAAAGTGTTGACTGTTAGTTTATTAATTTGTAAGGAAGGTAATATACTTCTTAAGGAACCTTTTGTCAAAAAAATGCATATTTTTGCAGTAGTCACTGGATAAAAAATACCCAGTGATGCAATGACTAGCATAGTGGGCCCTGCAATTCATCAGTTGTTTTTTCCTTCTACCCATAAATGAAAATAGCTCGTGGGGCTGATCTGATACATAATTTAGTTCTGAAGGAATGAGAATCTGAATTCAGTGCTTGCACTGGTGATTTTTTAAGGAAAATCTGACATATCACATATACACAGTATACATGGTAGAGATGGGGTTTCACCACGTTTCGTTTTGTTTTTTTCTGAGACAGAGTTTCACTCTAGTTGCCCAGGAGTGCAATGACATAGTCTTGGCTCACTGCAGCCTCTACCTTCCAGGTTCAATCGATTCTCCTGTCTCTGCCTCCCAAGTAGCTGGGATTATAGGTGCCTGCCACCACGCCTGGCTGATTTTTGTACTTTTAGTAGGGACATGGTTTCACCATGGTGGCCAGGCTGTTCTCGAACTCCTGACCTCAGTTGATCCATCAGCTTGGCCTCCAAAAGTGCTGGGATTACAGGTGTGAGCCACCGTGGCTGGTCAGGATTTTACCATGTTGACCAGGCTAGTCTTGAACCCCTGACTTCAAGTGATCCACCTGCCTTGGCCTCCCAAAGTGCTGGGATTACAGATGTGAGCCACTGTACCCAGCCTGCTTTTCTTTTTATGGAGGAAGTATATTTGAAATTTTGCTTTTCAAACAAGAAGTAATGAAAACAAAGTCACCTTATTTTCCTTTTTTGTTTTTCTTGAATTGGTCCAAGTTTCTCCCTTCCCATCATTGGGCTACTCTGTGGTTTCTGTGTCCTCTGCTGATGGCCAATATACACTAGGAGTGTAGGATAACATTCGGTCAAGGGTAAAATATTCTTGAGCTCAGCGTCTGTTTCAGGAAGATATCAGTTAAGATTGACACCTGTGCCTGGCTAGGCGGCTCACGCTTGTAATCCCAGCACTTTGGGAGGCCAAGGCAAGTGGATCACCTGAGGTCGGGAGTTCGAGACCAGTCTGGGCAATATAGCGAAACCTTGTCTCTACTAAAAATACAAAAATTAGCGGGGTCATGGTGGTGCGTGCTTGTAGTCCCAACTACTCAGGAGGCTGAGGCAGGAGAATCGCTTGAACCCAGAAGATGGAGGTCGCAGTGAGCCAAGATTGCGCTATTGCAATCCAGTGTGGCAAGAGATCGAGACTTTGTCTCAAAAAAAAAAAAAAGATAATCTGCTGTCCAGTTGACAAAATGCCTTATTCTCTCTATGGGTCTGTCCCCTTAGAGAGCCAGTGTGATGCAGTGGAAAGTCACTCTGACTTGGCATTTGTTTATTTTTATCGTGAATTGGTTAGTTTGCATGGGTCTGTTTTTACTAGGTACTAGACTAGGTAGCTTCAGATAGCTTTTTTTTAATCTTACTTTTGGTTTCTGAACAACATTGGCTTCTACGGGTGCATAGTTCTTTTTCCTTCCTTGTGCTAACATGTCACCATCTCCTCGTTTGGTGTTGCTTTTATTTTAGAGAGTATGACCTGCTATAAATCGGGTCACTGTAGACCAGTAGGTTGGGATGTGGCAGGTGGATATGTTTTGCAGTTGTTATTTTTAAAATGTGAATCAACACTTAGAAATTCTGAGAGTTGGCCGGGTGCGGTGGCTCAAGCCTGTAATCCCAGCACTTTGGGAGGCCGAGGCGGGTGAATCACGAGGTCAAGAGATCGAGACCATCCTGGTCAACATGGTGAAACCCCGTCTCTACTAAAAATACAAAAAATTAGCTGGGCATGGTGGCGCGTGCCTGTAATCCCAGCTACTCAGGAGGCTGAGGTAGGAGAATTGCCTGAACCTAGGAGGCGGAGGTTGCGGTGAGCCGAGATCGCGCCATTGCACTCCAGCCTGGGTAACAAGAGTGAAACTCTGTCTCAAAAAAAAAAAAAAAAAAAAAATTTTGAGAGTTCAGTACCTTTTGGGAAAACAGGTTGATCTCCTAACGGTGGGCCCACATTTCCTGCATGACAGCAATTAGCTTGAGCTAGGGAAGATTTGTCTTTCAGAAGGGGCATGCATTCCTCCTTACAGCCTGCCTTGCTCATTTGCATTACCTTTTTGGCCTTGTAAGCATTATGTTTGTGACCCTTTCTATGCAATAATTGGAGGAAATCAGTCTTTCTAGTTTTCAGACATACTGGAGGTTTTTGGTAATAATAAAAATGAAACAAAATATACATGTAAATAGCTCTGAAAGTACAGAACTGATTGTGTAATGAGGGCTACCCTTTGCCTCATTTAAAGTTTATGAAGATTATCACGTCATCTTATTTGATCCTTATAGCAACTACTATAGGAGATTGACAGAGAAATGAAGTCCCACAACTTTTTTTTTTTTTTGAGACGGAGTCTCGCTCTGTCACTCAGGCTGGAGTACAGTGGTGTCATCTCGGCCCGCTGCAACCTCTGCCTCCCAGGTTCCAGCAATTCTCCTGCCTCAGCCTCCCTAGTAGCTGGGACTACAGGTGCATGCCACCACACCCTGCTAATTTTTGTATTTTTAGTAAAGACGGGGTTTCACTGTGTTAGCCAAGCTGGTCTCGATCTCCCAACCTCATGATCCACGTGTTTTGGCCTCCCAAAGTGCTGAGATTAACAGGTGTGAGCCACCGCACCTGGCCATACTTGTAGCTTTATTTTGTTTATTTTTGTGGAGATAGAGTCTCACTGTGTTGCCCAGGCTGCAGTCTGGTCTCAAAACTCCTGGCCTCTTTTTTTTTTTTTTTAAAGAGACAGGGTCTCATTTGTACCCTGCCTATTTCCTATTCATTATTTTTATTTTCATTTTTTGTTCTCTTCCACCTGTCACTGACATGAAGCTCATGTTATAGAGACGAGGTTTCACCATGTTGGCCAGGCTGGTCTCAAACTCCTGACCCCAGGTGATCCGCCCACCTCAGCCTCCCAAAGTGCTGGGATTATAGGCATGAGCCACTGCACCCGGCTGGTTATTCTTTTTTTTTTTTTTAATTTTTTTTTTTTTTTTTTTTTGAGACAAATCTCACTCTGTTGCCCAGGGTGGAGTGTAGTGGCACAGTCTCGGCTCACTGGAACTTCCATCTCCCAGGTTCAAGCGATTCTCCAGCCTCAGCCTCCTGATAGTTAGGATTATAGGTGTGCACCACCATGCCCAGCTAATTTTTGTATTTTTAGTAGATATGATGGTTCAGCATGTTGGCTGGGCTGGTCTCAAACTCCTGACCTTGAATGATCCACCCACCTCGGCCTTCCGAAGTGCAGGATTATAGTCGTGAGCCACCACGTCCGGCCATATTTCCTATTCTTGAGGTTAAAATCTAGATTCTAAAAATATTCAAACTAGTATTATATCTAGTTATCTGTCACCAAAGACACCTTTTCTCATGCTGTCCCTCAGCAGTCAAGGCTATTGAAACCTCTTTGGTTAGATCCCAAGAGTAGCTCCCACCCCCGCCCACATTGACAAAATAGGCGCAATGAGAACCAGAATGTCAATGCAGAGATACATACCTCTAAAACAAGAAAAATCATTTGAGAAAGGAAATCTGCCTAGCTTGAGATCGGATAATACCCATCCTCATACTAAAATACTTAATTTGCTGTATTACGTTATGGCTTTCCTCAGCAATTGGTAAGGTGGCTTCCAGATAGCTGGCAGGAGAGCTTTGCTGCAGCTGGATCTTGAGCTGTGGTGATTCCTCTCCACAGATCTGAAATGAATTTCAGACCTGGTTGTTCTAGGGTTGGGCATATCAGGTCTATCTTTTCCAGGATTTGTTGCTCTAAGATTGGCTGTTCGAGGTCCTCTTGCCCCTGGTTGTTTGTTCCAGGTTTGGTGGTCCACACCGGAAGGTTTCCACGTATGTTCACCAGCCATCCCTGGCAGTAAGAAGAGTAGAGGCTCCGGTATTCTGTAGATGCTGCATCCTGAGTCACACTGTTGCTATTCTTTGGCCAGTTGTTTTTCTGCTGGCTCTTAAATTTTGAATTCTCTGGTTCTAGAACTAGGTCTTATCTGTAGCTGAGGTTCAGGATGTTGAAAAGCTCATGAATCTGCTTGAGTACACACAATTGAGTCTGTGAGATCATGATTCTGATCTTGTTTCTTGTTCTGGCCACTGTCTGTCTGTCTTGTTTGCTGTGTTTTCTTTTTTTTGAGACGGAGCCTGGCCCTGTTGCCCAGGCTGGCGTGCAGTGGCATGATCTTGGCTCACTACAACCTCTACCTCTTGGGTTCAAGTGATTCTTCTGCCTTAGCCTCCTGAGTAGCTGGGACTACAGGCACGTGCCACCATGCCTGACTAATTTTTGTATTTTTAGTAGAGACAGGGTTTTATTATATTGGCCAGGCTGGTCTCGAACTCCTGACCTCATGCTGTGCTCTTTTTTTTTTTTTTTTTTTTCGAAATGGAGTGTCACTCTGTTACCAGTCAGGAGTATGGTGGTGCAATCTCGGCTCACTGCAGCCTCCAAGTTCCCTGTTCAAGCGATTCTCCTCCCTCAGTATCCCGAGAAGCTGGGATTACAGGCATGAGCCACCATGCCCAGCTAATTTTTGTATTTTTAGTGGAGTTGGGGTTTCACCATGTTAGCCAGGATGGTCTCAATTTCCTGACCTTATGATCTACCCAACTTGGCTTCCCAAAGTGCTGGAATTACAAGCATGAGCCACTGCACCCGGCTCTTTCTTTTCTTTCTTTCTTTTTTTTTTTTTTTTGAGACGGAGTCTCACTCTGTCGTCCAGGTTGGAGTGCAGTGGCACATTCTTGACTCACTGCAACCTCCGACTCCCTCCTTCAGGTGATTCTCCTGCCTCAGCCTCCCGAGTATCTGGGATTACAGGCACGCACCACCAGGCCCAACTAATTTTTGTATTTTTAGTAGAGACAAGGCTTCATTATGTTGGCCAGCATGGTCTCGATCTTCTGACCTCATGATCCGCCTGCCTCGGCCTCCCAGAGTGCTTGGATTACAGGCGTGAGCCACTGCACCTGGCCCTACTGTGTTCTTTTCTACAGAAGCAGATTGGTGGAAGAATCAGGGCTCTCCTGAAACAGCAGATCCATGTAGGAAGAAAGAAGAGAGAGAGTCTGACTGGGGCACCTCCACAGATGATATTTGCAAGCATGTATAATTTTCTTTAGGCCTAAAAATCTCAGGCTTGGTGAGGAGTCCCTAGAATTGGATGACTCAGGGCAAGGCAGGATTTGGAAGGAAGCTGAATCTACACTCATGTTGTTGAGTAGGAGGAAGAAAAAAAAAAGAGCTAGACTCTAAGAAAGGTCGAGGTTTAAAGACTTGAGTATTTAAGTGGAAGATCTTGGAGAAATATGAAGATCTTCTGATGTGAATGTATCAAAAAGCTGGAAAGAAGGGAGTTGCCTTTGCTGTGTAATAGGACCCACCAGCCCAATCCAGCAAAAGCTCAACAGACTTTTCTATTGGGAAAAGTAATTCAGTGAAGATCACGTATATATGTAGCAATATGTATTATAAATAATGATTATACAAAGGAGTAATACTATTATATATAACATTAACTATATATTATACAAAGAAATATATATAATTGTTATATAAATAATTGTATGTTATATAAATTATATACTAAATATATGTAATATATATTATATAAATATTGTTTTGTTTTGGTAGTAGCTTTATTGATACCATACAATTACCCATTGAAACTATACTAGCATGGCCAGGCATGGTGGCTCATGTCTGTAATCCCAGTACTTTGGGAGACTGAGGCAGGAGGATCACTTGAGTCCAGGAGTTGTAGACTAGTGTGGACAACTCCGTGGGACCCTATCTCCACACACAAAAAAATGAGCTGAGTGTGGAGGTGTATGCCTATAGTCCCAGCTATTCCAGAGGCTGAGGAGGGAGGATCGCTTGAGCCTGGGAGGTCAAGGCTGCAGTGAGCCATGATTATACCATTGCATTCCAGCCTAGGTAACAGATCCTGTCTCAAAAAAAAAAAAAAAAAAAAAAAGCATACCATTCATGGGTTTCACTGTATTCTCAGAGTTGTGCTACCATCATCACAATCATTTTTAGACCTTTTCATTACCTGAAAAAGAAACATACCGTTTGGCAGTTACTCTCTATTCCCCTTTTCCCTCTGTCCATGGCAACCATTCATCTTTCTGTGGATTTGCCTATTCTGGACCATGCATGTAAATGGCATCAAATAATATGTGGTCTTTGGTGTCTGGCCTTCACTTAACATAATGTTTTCAAAGTTCATTCATGTTGTAGTATGAGTCAGTACTTCATTCCTTTCTAGTCCTGATTGTATTCCATTGTATGGATATGCCAGATTTTATTTACCATTCATTAGTTGATAGACATTTGGATTGTTTCCAGTCTTGAGATACAGTGAATAATACTGCTTTGGGTATTCTTGTACAAGTTTTCGTGTGGACACATATTTTCATTTCTCTTGGGGATTTACATAGGAGTGGAATTGCTAGGTCATACGCTAACTTTTGTGTTTAACGTTTTCAGGAACTACCAGGTTGTTTTTCAAAGCATCTGTACTATTTTGTATTTCTACCAGCAGAGTATGAAAGTTCCAATTTCTCTATATCCTTGCCAACACTTGCTATATGTGCTTTTGTTACAAGCCATCCTAGTGGGTGTGAAGCAGTGTCTTACTGGAATTTTTATTTTCATTTTTCTGATGACCAGTGAGTATCTTTTCATGTGCTTCTTGGCCATTTATATATCTTCTTTGGAGAAATGTCTACTCGGATCCTTTTTCTGTTTGTTAATTGGGTTGTTTTTTATTATTAAAGTTGTAAGAGTTTTAAAAATATATTCTTTTTTTTTTTTTTAAGTTGGGGCTTCACCATGATGGCCAGGCTGGTCTTGAACTCCTGACCTCAAGTGATCCACCCATCTTGGCATCCCAAAGTGCTGGGATTACAGGCCTGAGCCACCGCTCCTGGCTAAAAATATATTCTTAGGCTGGGCACAGTGGCCCATGCCTGTAATCCCAGCACTTTGGGAGGCTGAGGCAGGTGGACCACCTGAGGTCAGGAGTTTGAGACCGGCCTATCCAACATGGTGAAACTCCGTCTCTACTAATAATAGAAAAATTAGCTGGGTGGTGGCGCATGCCTGTAATCCCAGTTACTTGGGAGGCTGAGGCAGGAGAATCGCCTGCACTGTTGAGGCGGAGGTTGCAGTGAGTCGAGACCATGCCACTGCACTCCAGCCTGGGTGACAAGATTGAAACTCCGTCTTCAAAAAGATAAAAATAAATATTCTCTATACAAGTCCCTTATCAGGTATATATTTACAAATATTTTATCCCATTCTATAGGTTGTCTTTTCACTTTCTTGATGGTATTCTTTGAAGTATAAAGTGTTAAATTTTGGTGAAGTCTAATTTGTCTTTTTAAAAAACTGGTTGTGCTTTTGATGTGATATCTAAGAAACCACAGCCCAATCTAAGGTCACAAGAGTTATATTATTTAGCTCTTACATAGAAGTTTTTGATCTATTTTGAATTAGTTTTTATATATGGTGTGAGGTAAGAGTCCAACTTCATCTTTTTGCATGTGGATATCCAGTACCATTTGTTGAAAAGACTAATCTTTCCTCATTGAGTCGTTTTGGCATCCTTTATTTTTATTTTTATTTTTTTAAGATGGAGTCTCACTCTGTTGCAGAGGCTGGGGTGCAGAGGCATGATCTTGGCTCACTGCAACCTCTAGGTTCAAGCAATTCTCATGTCTCAGCCTCCCTAGTAGCTGGAGTACAGGCGGAACTACAGTTGGAACACTAAAGCTGGAAGTACAGCTGGAACACCATGCCCAGCTAATTTTTATATTTTTAGTAGAGATGGGGTTTCACCATGTTGGCCAGGCTAGTCTCAAACTCCTGGCATCAAGTGATTCACCTACCTTGGCCTCCCAAAGTGCTGGGATTAAGGCTGTGAGCCACTGTGCCCGGCCAGCATCCTTTTCAAAAATCAATTGATCATAAAGGTGAGGGTTTATCTCTGAACTTCCTGTTCTGTTCCGTTAATTTGTATGTTTATCCTGATGCCAGTCCAATACTATTGTTTTGAAGTCGGGCAGTGTGAGTCTTCCAGCATTGTTCGTCTTTTTCAAGACTGTTTTGACCTTTCTGGGTCCTGTGAATTTCCAAACAAATTTTAGGACCAATTTGTCAATTTCTGCAAAAAAGGACTCTAGCTGGGATGTTGATCTATTTGGGGATTACTGCTATCTTAAAAATACTGTCTTCCAACTCATAAACATGGGAGTCTTTCCATTTAGAGTTATTCCATTTATTTATTAAAAAATAAATAAATTTATTCCTAAGTTTATTTATTTTTTGAGGTGGAGTGTTGCTCAGGCTAGAGTGCAATGGCGAGATCTCAGCTCACTGCAACCTGTGGCTCCCAGGTTTAAGTGATTCTCCTGTCTCAGCCTCCCTAGTATCTGGGATTACAGGTGCCTGCCAGCTAATTTTTATATTTTTAGTGGAGACAGGGTTTCACCATGTTGGTTAGGCTGATCTCCAACTCCTGACCTCAGGTGATCCACTCACCTTGGCCTCCCAAAGTGTTAGGATTACAGGTGTGAGCCACTGCACCCAGTCAGTATTTTATTTTTTGATGCTATTATAAATTAATTTTTTTTCCTATTTTTAGTTTGTTCATTGCTACCATATAGAAATACAATTGATATTTTTTATTCAATATCATGTCTTCTGCAAATAGAGCTAATTTTACTTCTTTCTTTGTAATTTGTATGCTGCTTATTTCATTTTCTTGCTGAATTGGTCTGTTTAGAACCTCCAGTACAGTGTTGAATAGAAGTGGCAAGAGTGGAAATCCTTGTTATCTTCTTGATCTTAGGGTAAAAACATTATCTGTATGATGCTAGCAGTAACTTATTCATAGAATCCCTTTTTCAGGTTGAGGAAATTCTCTTTTATTTCTAGTTTGATGAGTGTATTTGTCATGAAAGAGATATACTGTGTATTTAAAACAATCTTGTACTGAAAAGTTATTGTATAGTACAGTACAAAGAATTTTTTTCCTGAACCAATTATAGTAATTTATCTATTGAATACCTTATCACCCCTAAATTCTTTAGTGCGATTTTCTGTGTAATCACAATACCATCAAAATCAGAAAATTATCATTGATGAATAGAAGTTAGAGTGGGCATCCTTGTCACGCTTCTTGTCCCTAATTATAGAGGAAAGGCTTTCAGCTTTTCACTGTTGGTTGTTGGCTTGTCTTCCGTGGCCTTTATTGTATTGAAGTCCACAATGGAGGTTTTCATTGTATACCTAATTTGTTCAGAGTTTTTACCATGAAAGTCTGTTGCATTTTGTCAAATTATTTTTCTGCATCTACTTTTTTCACGGATCCTGCATGTGGCATCTGAAAGCTATCTTTAAGAGGGTTTTTTTTTTTTTGAGACAGAGTTTCTCTGTTGTTGCCCAGGCTGAAGTGCAATGGTGTGATCTCAGCTCACTGCAACTTCTGCCTCCCGGGTTCAAGCGAGTCTCCTGCCGCAGCTTTCCAAGTAGTTGGAATTACAGGCATGCACTTATACATATTCATGTGAATATACCCATATATACATACAGACACACATTGCTACCTGTAGTTCTGTATCTGCCTATATATATTGCAGACCACAAGTTAACACAGATACCTCTTCCAATCCAAAACTATAAGGTTCATTTATCTTTTGTGCTTTCCATATTTGTAGCTCCTTTTCTTGATAGTGAGGATCCCGGTTCTCATTATCCTTAATGTATATTTAATACATCTCCCTAAATGTAACCAATTCTCATTACTGCTGTCACCCCCTTGCTTTATTTACTTTATTTCTTTTTAAATTTTAATTTAATTTTTTTTGACACAGAGTCTTGCTCTTTCGCCCAGGCTGGATGCAATGGTGTGATCTCAACTCATTGCCACTTCTGCCTCCTGGGTTCAAGCAATTCTCCTACCTCAGCCTCCCGAGTAGCTGGGATTACAGGCACATGCCACCACACCCAGTTATTTTTTGTATTTTTAGTAGAAACGAGGTCTCATCATGTTGGCCAAGCTGGTCTCAAACTCCTGACCTCAAATGATCCACCTGCCTTGTCCTTCCAAAGTCCTGGGATTACAGGCGTTAAGCGACTGTGCCCGGCCTATTTTATTTTAATTTTGTCATAGAGTTTCATTCTGTTGCCAGGCCTAGGCTCAAGCAGCCCTCCTGCCTCAGCCTCCCGTGTAGCTGAGATCACATACACTTACCACCATGCCTGGCTAATTTCTTAATTTTTTTTGTAGAGACAGGGTCTTACTTTTGTTGCCCAGGCTTGTCTTGAACTCCTGAGCTTAAGCAGTCCTCCCGCCTTGGCTTCCCAAAGTGTTGAGATTACAGGCGTGAGCCACTGTACCTGGTACCCTGTTGCCTTTGAAGTGCTCCTTAGGCCCAGTCTCCCCAAATCAGGCTGCCTAATGAGTAGTTGCCTTCTTGATTCTGCTTGAGTCTTGCCATCCACTTGGGGCTGTTTTTTGCAGGTACAACTCCTTAGTCTCTTAGACTTTAGCTGCCATGTTGGGCCACCAAAGAGCAAGAACACACTCCTCGTTCCTCACTCTACTAATATTTCAAAAGTTATTTGAAACTTCTGTTAGCATTTAAGTATCCTTAATGTTTGTAGAGCTAAGTACAAGGCCTAACTTTGTATGTTGTCCACAAAATTCAAAGAACAGAGAGTGAGGATAAAGGGGATAGGTAACCTTGTACTCAAAAACTCTGGTGTCGCTGGGCATGGTGGCTCACACCTGTAATCCCAGCACTTTGGGAGGCTGAGGCAGATGGATCACTTGAGGTTGGGAGTTTGAGTCCAGCCTGGCCAACATGGAGAAACCCCATCTCTTCTAAAAATACAAAAATCAGCTGGGTATGGTGGCACACATCTGTAGTCCCGGCTGTTCTGAAAGCTGAGGCACAAGAATCACTTGAACCTATGAGGCAGAGGTTGCAGTGAGCCAAGATTGCACCACTGCACTCCAACCTGGTGACAGAGAGAGACTGCGTCTCAAAATAAAAACAAACAAAAAACTCTGGCGTCTCATCCTTTTCCTTAAGATATTCTTGTTGGTGGCTGTTAAACATGTGCTATGATGAATGAGAACTCCTAAGTACAGAGTGGCTGTTGGACTTAAATTTGTAACCATTTAGCTGGGCGTGGTGGCTCACGCCTGTAATCCCAGCACTTTGGGAGGCCGAGGCTGGTAGATCACGAGGTCAGGAGTTTGGGACCATCCTGGCCAACATAGTGAAACCTGACTCTATTAAAAAAATATAAAAAATTAGCTGGGTGTGGTGGTGGGCGCCTGTAATCCCAGCTACTTGGGAGGCTGAGGCAGGAGAATCACTTGAGCCCAGGAGATGGAGGTTGCAGTGAGCTGAGATTGTACCACTGTACTCCAGCCTGGGTGACAATGCAAGACTGTCTCAAAAAAAAAAAAAAATTGTGACCATTCATATGGGGAAAATGTATATATTTTCTAGAAGGACATAGATTATGAATATGGGTTTTTTTTGGACAGTGGAATCTAAGTAATTTTATTTCCTTAACCTTTAAAAAAATCTTTATCTGCAACTAGCATAGATAACTTTGTTTATTATATGAATAGTTATAAAATAAAGGAAATAAATACACAGGACTAAGAACTCTTGTTTGATGGTCCTGGGATAAGAAAAAAAAGGAAACAGACTGGGCACTGTGGCTCATGCCTCTAATCCCAGCACTTTGGGAGGCCTAGGCAGGCATATCATAAGGTCAGGAGATCGAGATCATCCTGGCCAACGTAGTAAAACCCTGTCTCTACTGAAATACAAAAAACTAGCTGGGAGTGGTAGTGCACGCCTTCGTCCCAGCTACTCATGAGGCTGACGCAGGGGAATCACTTGAACCTGGGAGGCAGAGATTGCAGTGAGCTGAGATCATGCCACTGCAC
Organism: Sapajus apella; assembly: GCF_009761245.1. Taxonomy (NCBI): domain Eukaryota; kingdom Metazoa; phylum Chordata; class Mammalia; order Primates; family Cebidae; genus Sapajus; species Sapajus apella. The sequence continues at coordinate 3,196,697 of NW_022436998.1, forward strand.
TCCAGTTTGGCAAGAGAGTGAGACTCTGTCTCAAAAGAAAGAAAAAAGAAAAAAAGGAAACGAAATTAAAATAGTACAGTACGTATACTTTTTCTGAGGAAAACATTTGGTGAACATTTCGTTTTTACTACTGTTGGGCTTCTAGTAGCATAGAATGCTGGCACTGAGTATCCTATCCTCTTATCCAATCTAGTATAGACATTGCTCGGCAGAGGTTTTTATTTTTATTTTTTTGTTTTTAGAGACAGCATCTTGCTCTGTTGCCCCAGCTGGAGTGCCATGTGTGATCCTAGCTCACTGCAGCCTTGAACTCCTGGGCTCAAGTGTTCTCCTGCCTTAGCCTCCTGAGTAGCTAGGACTACAGATGCATGCCGCCACACCCAGCTAATTTTTTGTGTTTTATTAGAGACATGGTTTCACCGTGTTGTCCAGGCTGGTTGCGAACTCCTGAGATCAGACAGTCCACCTTCCTTGGCCTCCCAAAGTGCTGGGATTACAGGTGTGAGCTACTGCGCCCAGCCAATTTTTCAATTTTTTTTTTTTGTAGAGACAGGGTCTGGCTATGTTGTTTAGGCTGGTCTCAAACTTCTGGCCTCAAGCAATCCTCCTGCTTTAACCTAAAGCTCCGAGATTTACAGGCATTAGCCACCACGCCCAGCCTGCATTATATGTATTTTTGTTATGGGGGGGTGTCTGGATACAGATATATTTCTAATTTTTTTTTTTTAAGACAGAGTCTTGCTCTGTCACCCAGGCTGGAGTCCAGTGGCACAATCTCGGTTCACTGCAGCCTCTGCCTCCCTGGTTTAAGCGATTCTCCTGCCTCAGCCTCTGAGTAGCTGGGATTACAGGCACGTGCCACCATACCTCGCTAATTTTTGTATTTTTAGTAGAGACGGGGTTTCACCATGTTGGTCAGGCTGGTGTCGAACTCCTGACCTCGTGATCTGCCTGCCTCAGCCTCCCAAAGTGCTGGGATTACAGTCATGAGCCTCTGTGCCCAGCCAGTCCAGTTTATTTTTTTTATTCTATTGCCTGTGCTTTTGGTGTCGTATCCAGGAAATCATTGCTCAATCCAGTGTCATGAAGCTTTTGCCCTATGTTTTCTTCTAAGAGTTTTATGAAGCCGGGCATGTGCTTGGATTACAAGCATGATTACAAGCGTGGCTCATGCTTGTAATGCAAGCACTTTGGAGGCCAAGGCAGGTGGATCGTCTGAGGTCAGGAGTTCAAGACCAGCCTGACCAACATGGTGAAACCCCGTCTTTTTTTTTTTTTTAAAAAGAGTTTTATGAGTTTTGCACTTACGTTTGTGTGTGTGTGTGTGTGTGTGTGTGTGAGAGAGAGAGAGAGAGAGAGAGACACAGAGCTTCACTCTTGTTGCCCAGGCAGAGGAGTGCAGTGGGGCACCATCTCGGCTCACTGCAACCTCCACCTCCTGGGTTCAAGCGATTCTCCTGCCTCAGCCTCCTGAGTAGCTGGGGTTACAGGTACACGCCACCACGCCTGGGTAATTTTTGTATTTTTAAAAATAGAGGTGAGGTTTTGCCATGTTGGCCAGGCTAGTCTCGAACTCCTGACCTTAGGTGATCCCCCTGCCTCAGCCTCCCAAAATGCTGGGATGACAGGCATGACCTGCCACCCCTGGCCACATTTAGTTTTTTTTTTAATCCATGCCCCTGCATTGTTTTCCTACATCAAAGTTAAAGAAGAGTAAGAGGAATTCAGCTATCTGTTATGCAGTACTTACTGTATTGGTCAGTTCTCAAATTGCTGTAAATTTGAGAACTGGGTAATTTATAAAGAAAAGAGTTTTAATTGGCTTATGATTCTGCAGGCTGTATGGTAAGCATCACGCTGGCATCCACTTGGTTTCTGGGGAGGCCTCAGGAAACTTTTAGTCATAGTGGAAGAGGAATGGGAAGAAAGCACGGCTTACATGGCAGGAGCAGGACTAAGGAGGAGGGAGGTGCTACACACTTTTAAACAACCAGATCTCACTCCCTATCACAAGAGCAGCACCAAGAGGATGCTGCTAACCCATTCATGAGAACTCTGCCCCCATGATCCAGTCACCTCCTACCAGGCCCCACTTCCAACACTGGGAAATACAATTCAGTATGAGATTTGGTGGGAACACAGATCCAAACCATATCACTGACATAGTTTCATATTTTTTACATTTTGTTTTCTTATTTATTGGGAGTTTATTTTTGTGAATGATGTTATATGTGGATCTGATTTTATCTTTTTCCTAATGGCAATTCAATTGTCCAGACACTATTAAAAAAGTCCATCTTTTACACTGAGTTGAAATGCCACTTTTGATAAATGCTGTTTCCATATGTATTTCAGTCTAATTCTGTACTTTCTAGTATTTTCTCTTGTTTTTCTGTTGTTTTATTCTATTTTTTGAGCCAGAGTCTTGCTCTGTTACCCAGGCTGGAGTGCAGTGGCGTAATCTCAGCTTCCTGCAACCTCCCCCTCTAGGGTTCAAGTGATTCTCCTGCCTCAGCCTCCCAAGTGGCTGGGACTACAGGCGCCCACCACTGTGCCTGGCTAATTTTTGTGTATTTAGTAGAGGTGGGGTTTCACCTTGTTGGCCAGGCTGACCTCAAGTGATCCACAAGCCTCAGCCTCTCAAAGTGCTGAGATTATAGACGTGAACCACCACGCTTGGCCACTGTATGTCTTTTCATGGTCTAATACCATACTGTTTTCATTACAGAGGCTTTCTGGTTTTTTTTTGAGACAGAGTCTTGCTCTGTTGTCCAAGCTGGAGTGCGGTGGCTCAATATTCAGCTCACTACAGCCTCTGCCTTTCGGGTTTAAGCCATTCTTGTGCCTCAACCTCCCAAGTAGCTGGGACTACAGGTATGCACCACCATGCCCAGCTAATTTTCATTTTATTATTTTTATTTATTTATTTAATTTTTTTTAGAAAAGACATTTATTCAGCGTCACGATCAGACTATTACATTTAGCAATCAACAGCATGGGTGCAAAAAAAAAAAAAAAAGAAAAGAAAAGAAAAAAAATCTACATTAAAACCCTTTGTTGGAATGCTTTACACTTTCCACAGAACAGAAACTAAAATAACCTGTTATACAATTAGTCACAAATACAGTCCTCAAGTTTTTTGCCCATACACACGAGTATTTGTCTAAATCATGTCTTCTTTGTAGCAGCTAGGCCCTGCCACCACTGTGCTTGGCTGAGTTCACAAATCTGTTGTAACCTGTAGCTTCCCTGTCACTTCTCTGGCTCTCCTCTCCTGCTAAGCTTTGTTTCCTAATTAAAATCTTCTGCCACTGCCATAGCTACTGCTGCTACTGGAACCACCATAGCCACCTTGGTTTTGTGGTTTGGCAAAGTATTGGCCGCCACCACCATAGGGGCCAGAGCTTCTGCCTCCAAAGTTTCCTCCCTTCATGGGTCCAAAATTTGAAGACTGATTGTTGTAACTGCCAAATTCATTGTAGCTTCCACCACCTCCAAAATTGCCTCCATCATTACCAAATCCATTATAGCCATCCCCACTGCCACCATATCCACCACCACCACGGCTGCCACCAAAGCCACCACGACCACTGAAGTTTCCTCCACGACCAAAGTTGTCATTCCCACCGAAACCACCTCCACGACCACCACCAAAGTTTCCAGAACCACTTCGACCTCTTTGGCTGGATGAAGCACTAGCCAACTCTTGCTTTGACAGGGCTTTCCTAACTTCACAGTTGTGGCCATTCACAGTATGGTATTTCTGAATGACAGTCTTATCCACGGAGTCATGGTCATCAAAGGTTACAAAAGCAAAGTCCCTTTTCTTGCCACTGCCTCTGTCAGTCATGATTTCAATCACTTCAATTTTTCCATACTGTTCAAAATAATCTCTTATGTGATGTTCTTCAGTGTCTTCTTTAATGCCACCAACGAATATTTTTTTCACAGTTAAGTGGGCACCTGGTCTTTGAGAATCTTCTCTTGAGACAGCTCTCTTTGGTTCCACAACTCTTCCATCCACTTTGTGTGGCCTTGCGTTCATGGCTGCATCCACTTCCTCCACAGTTGCATACGTGAGGAACCCAAAGCCCCTGGAGCGCTTGGTGTTTGGATCTCTCGTTACCACACAGTCTGTGAGCGTTCCCCATTGCTCAAAATGGCTTCTCCGGCTCTAATCGGTTGTTTCAAAGCTCAACCCTCCAATGAAGAGCTTCCTCAGCTGTTCCGGCTCTTTAGGAGACTCTGACTTAGACATGATTGCAGGGAGAAGAGAGACTTTAACGATGCTTCTTCGGCGGCGTCCACGGGCCTATTTTTATTTTTTTTTTATAAAGACGGGGTTTCACCATGTTGGTCGGACTGGTCTTAAACTCCCAACCTCAGGTAATCCACCCGCCTTGGCCTCCAAAGTGCTTGGATTACAGGTGTGAGCCACCATGCCCGGCCTTTTTTTTTTTTTTTTTTTTGAGAGACGGAGTTTCGCTCATGTTACCCAGGCTGGAGTGCAATGGCGCGATCTCGGCTCACCGCAACCTCCGCCTCCCGGGTTCAGGCAATTCTCCTGCCTCAGCCTGCTGAGTAGCTGGGATTACAGGCACTCACCACCATGCCCAGCTAATTTTTTGTATTTTTAGTAGAGATGGGGTTTCACCATGTTGACCAGGATGGTCTCGATCTCTTGACCTGGTGATCCACCCGCCTCGGCCTCCCAAAGTGCTGGGATTACAGGCTTGAGCCACCGCGCCCGGCCTTTTTTTTTTTTTTTTTTTTTTTTTACTAATTTTTGTGTTTTTAGTAGAGACAGTGTTTTGCTGTGTTGACCAGGCTGGTCTCAAATTCCTGAACTCAGGTGATCTACCTGCCTTGGCCTCCCAGAGCTGGGATTACAGGTGTGAGCCACTGTGCTTGGCCTTTCCTTCTATTCTTGTGTATTTGTTTTTCCATGTAAACTTTTGTCTCCATAGAATAGCTTTTTGGTATTTTTTTATTGGAGTTCTGTATTAATTTTTAAACTATAGTTGCCAGAGCTTTGGGAATCCTTGTCAATATCACCAACACTCATGGAGCTCAGGATTTTTGTTTTGTTTTGTTCATTTGGATAGGGAGAAGGTGTCACTGATATCCTCTTCCCTTCTTGAACCAGTCATTTCATTTTATTTATTAGATTTCCATAAGATTTCAGTGGAAGAAAGAATATTTCCTTTTGAAAAAATTGTTTGAAAACTGTATCATAAAGTAGGCTCTACTTGAATACTTGGTGGTATGTTATGGAATGCTATGTGTGGCCTGGGTCTCAAAATTGCCTTTCTCAAGCCTGTTTCCTCAGCAGCAAAATGAGGACCATAATATTATCTGCCTCATAGGTGTGTGGTGAGAATTCAGTGAGAAAATGCATGTAATGTGTATGTCCCTGCATATAGTAACTGTTTAATAAATGTGGACTAACAATAATGTGACCACGACTAGAGAGAGGAGAATTATTTATTTCTGGATGGATAACAACAGGGTATAATTTCAAAGTTGTAGACAGCTAGCTAGATGGGAGCTGCAGGGGGTCACTTTTTTTTTTTTTTAAGATGATGTCTCGCTCTGTTGCCCAGGCTGGAGTGCAGTGGCGCAATCTCAGTTCACTTCAACCTCTGCCTCCCAGGCTCAAGTGATTCTCCTGCGTCAGCCTCCCGAGTAGCTGGGATTACTGGCACGCGCCATCATGCCCAGCTAATTTTTGCATTTTTAGTAGAGACAGGCTTTCGCCATGTTGGTCTGGCTGGTCTTGAACTCCTGACATCGTGATCCACCTGCCTCGGCCTCCCAAAGTGCTGGGATTATAGACATGAGTCACTACACCTGGCTGAGGGGGTCACTTTTCTTAAAGTCTATTTCTGTATACCTACTATGTACCCACAAAAAGAACATACAAAGTTTAGATCTAAATAAAGAAATAAAATAGCGTCAGTGGTAAGAAAGAGTCAGAATCTAGGTTGTTAACTTTCTAAACTTCCTGCAGTTATTATCCTATGTGTCCAAAGAAACAAAGTGGAACCTAAAATTGACAGTCAACATTGGGCCAAACCACATTAGATTAGCAAAATGAGGAAGGAGGTGCTAGAATTAGGCTGTGGGTTCTGTTCCATTGACTGCTTAAAGCTTTCACCCCACATTACAAACCATTTAAAAAATTATTTTGAAAATTGCCCCAGTTGTGAGCCAACAAACTAGTTCGTTTTTTTTTTTTTTTTTTTTGAGACGGAGTTTCGCTCTTGTTACCCAGGCTGGAGTGCAATGGCGCAATCTCGGCTCACCGCAACCTCCGCCTCCTGGGTTCAGGCAATTCTTCTGCCTCAGCCTCCTGAGTAGCTGGGACTACAGGCACGCGCCACCATGCCCAGCTAATTTTTTGTATTTTTAGTAGAGACGGGGTTTCACCATGTTGACCAGGATGGTCTTGATCTCTTGACCTTGTGATCCACCTGCCTTGGCCTCCCAAAGTGCTGGGATTACAGGCTTGAGCCACCGCGCCCGGCCAAACTAGTTCTTTTTGTTTGCTTCTTCCAAGACATAGCCTCACTCTGTCCCCCAGGCTGGAGTGCAGTGGCACGATCTCGGCTCACTGCAGCCTCCACCTCCAGGTTAAAGTGATTCTCTTTCTTTCTTTCTTTTTTTTTTTTTTTTTTTTGAGACAGAGTCTAACTCTGTCGCCAGGCTGGAGTGCAGTGGCACAACATCAGCTCACTGCAACCTCTGCCTCCCAGGTTCAAGCAATTTTCCTGCCTCAGCCTCCTGAGTAGTTGGGACTACAGGTACATGCCACCCGCCCAGCTAATTTCTGTATTTTTAATAGAGATGGGGTTTCACCATGTTGGCCAGGATGGTCTCTATCTCTTGACCTCGTGATCCACCCGCTTCAGCCTCCCAAAGTGTTGGGATTACAGGCATGAGCCACCGCGCCTGGCTGTTAAAGTGATTCTCTTGCCTCAACCTCCCAAGTAGCTGGAATTACAGGCACATGCCACCATGCCTAGCTAATTTTTTTGTATTTTTAGTAGAGACGGGGTTTTGCCATGTTGCCCTGGCTTGTCTTGAACTCCAGACCTCAGGTTATCCACCCACCTTGGCCTCCCAGAGTGTTGGGATTACAGGTGTGAGCCACCATGCCCAGCCATTAAGGAAACCAAGTCGTCAGCAACAACAGTAATTGGAAATGGAGTCTAGATTTTTTTCTCTATTAATTTGCTCTGTTATATTATGATGTAACCAATTTGAGTTAACAGAAAAAGTTCAGCTTTGGCTTATAAATTCAGTAAGCAGTGCCTAGTGCATTCAAGTACAGAAAGTTTATCTTTTCATAGATTCTTTCTATACTTGATAGAAAAGTACAAAGAATAAAGATTACTGAATAGTCTACTATCCATAGGTAACCATCTTCAACATTTCTATGATATTCCTCTAGAAATTTGTAGTCTCTGTATGTAAGATGATCTTTTAACTTGATGAAGTGTTTAACAGCATGGTGGTTTTTTGTGTAAAGACTTGGGTTTTAATCCTAGCTCGTCTATTTTATGCCTTTGTGGTTCCAATCAAATAACTTTTCTGAGCTTTAATGTCCCCATCCAGGAAAGAATGGGAATAATAGGATCTCTATAAGGGGTTTACTGAATATATTATATA
>NW_022436998.1:3204467-3231817 GCF_009761245.1 Sapajus apella
TATATATATAATATAATATATATATTATATATATATATAATATAATATATATATTATATATAATATATAATATAATATATATATTATATATATATATATAATATATATATATGTTATATATTTATTCCCTAAAAAAGTATATGTGCTGTGCAAGATACTGACTGTTCAGTAAGCATCTGTTCTGACATACTGGCTTTGCTTCTTTCTAAGCCTAACCTCTTCACTTGTGCACTAGATTCCTTGCTAAGGACAAGGCTCCTATAAAGCTCCCCTCTCTCTTTTTCTTTATTATCAGGTTTCCCCCCCTCTTCATTTAAATTTTTTGTGGCTTAGATTTTTATTGATTGATTGATTGATTGATGTGTAGTTACCTAGATGGGAGTTTAATTTTAGAAGCTTTCTGTACTTAAATGAGGCTGTCTCTTGGGTTTAAGTGGATAGAATTGGTTGCAGTGATTTTCATCCATTATTTTGGTGGTAATAAAGTCAGAACTATAAATTAGGGTCTTTCATCCTAAGCACTGTTGATACTTATTTTGGGTCAAATTCTTTTTTTTTTTTTTTTTTTTGAGATATAGTCTCACTCTGTCGCCCAGGCTGGAGTGCAGTGGCACAATCTTGGCTCACTACAACCTCCACCTCCCAGATTTAAGCGATTCTCTTGCCTCAGTCTCCTGAGTAGCTGGGATTACAGGTGTGTACCACCATGCCCAGCTAATTTTTGTATTTTTATAGAGACAGGGTTTCAGCATGTTGGCCAAGCTGGTTTTGAATTCCTGACCTCAGATAATCTGGCCTGCTCAGTGTCACAAACTGCTGGGATTACAAGTGTGGGCCAAATAATTCTTGTGGGAGATATCCTGTGGGCGTGGGATACTTAGTAGCATCCCTGGCCTTTACTCACTATATGCCATTAGCACCTTCAGTTGTGACAAAAAAATGCCTCTAGTCATTGCCAGATGTCCTCAGTGGGAGTTGAGGAGTGGAAATAGTCACCCATTGAGAACTACTTACTATAAACATTGACTCATCTATAGCAATTATAAAGGGATAATTATTTACCTGTTTTCCTAATAGTCTTGTAAAGTATAATCCTATTATCAGCCTGCCAAATGAATGTTTTTGACCTCCAGAGATGACAAATAACATCTGGAATTCACTTAAGTATGTGTTAAGAATGCTGGCAATAACATGGTTATGGAGGTGGTCTATTTGCACCTCATCTCCTAAGACCATAATGATGATGATAATAATCAGGTTACCATTTGTGGATGACTACTGTGTACCAGGCACTATGCCTTGGTGTAGTTTGTATAGACATATTTTACAGGAGAAGGAGAAATCCTACGAAGATTGCCCAAGTGGGATGCAGCTATAGGTGCTCCTGTCAACTTAATGAGTCATGTATACATTTTGTCTCTTTTTTTTTTTTTTTTTTTTGAGATGGAGTTTTGCTCTTGTTGTCTAGGCTGGAGTGTAAAGGTGCGATCTTGACTCACTGCAACCTCCGCCCCCCGGGTTCAAGCTATTCTTCGGCCTCAGCTGCCTGAGTAGTTGGGATTACAGGCATGCGCCACCACACCCGGCTAATTTTGTATTTTTAGTAGAGACGGGGTTTCTCCATGTTGGTTAGGATGATCTCAAACTCCTGATCTCAGGTGATCTGCCTGTCTTGGCCTCCCATAGTGCTGGGATTAAAGCCGTGAGCCACCACTCCTGACCTCATCTGACTCTTGATTGTCAAAACTAGGTGAGACCAAGGTGGGCACAATGGCACACATCCTACTTGGGAGGCTGAGGTGAGAGGATCGCTTGAGCCTGAGTGTTCAAGTTCAGCCTGCGCAACATAGGGAGACCTGTTTTTAAAAACAAAAACAAAAACAAAAACAAACTAGATAAGGCCAGAAAGTCTGGTTTGACCAGAATAGTCAAGCAGTATCCAGTATCTCAGGAGCAGAGAGCAGAGAGATTATTTGGTAAAGGTGAGGGTATGTAATTACCTAACATGGGCTGGAAGTGGTCAGTAGAGTGCAGCAAAGTATAGGTCAGGTTTCCTGAGCCAGCATTCTCTGAATTGGGTAGATTCTCTTCTGTTAGAACTGGCATGTCAGTATGGATGGAACTAAACCCTCTGTACAGAGGACAGGTTGAGCATTCTCAAATCCAAAAAATTCAAAATCAGAAATGCTCCAAAATTTGAAAATTTTTTAACACCAACATGATGTTCAAAATAGATGCTCTATTGGTAAGTGTAACGCAAATATTTAAAAATCCAGGAAAATCTGAAATCTGAAACACTTCTGATCCCAACCATTTTTGATAAGGGATATTTATGGTTTCATTTTTTTAGAGGGCTGTCTTGAGAGAATTATTTATAGATCAATAACCCTTTACAGCCTGTGATTTGAATTAATCTTTAGGAACAAGGCCAGGTGTGGTGGCTCACACTTGTAATTTGGGAGGCGGAAGTGGGCAGATTGCTTGAGTCCAGGAGTTCGAGTTATCCTGGGAATTATGGTGAATTCCTATTTCTACTTTAAAAAAAAATTAGCCAGGCATGGTGGCGCATGCCTATAGTCCCAGCTACTCGAGAGGCTGAGTTGGGAGGATCATCTGAGCCCTGGAAGTCGTGATAGTGCCACTGCTCTCCAGCCTGGGCAATGGGAGGTGAGACCCTGCCTTAAAAAAAGAAGAAGAAGAAAAAAACTGTGACAGATATCTTTAAGCTGCCCTTCCTGTTCTGGGTTCATGAAGCATCTATTAGAAAGGTGATCCATATGTAGAATTAATTAAGTTTGAAGAAATCTTAACTCTTTACGGTATTCTTTTAATTTTGTTTTAAAAATAATTTGTCTCATTCAAATCCTGAATTAGAAGTTGTTTGATATAAATACTGAAAATTGTTGAGGGGAGAATTTAAAGTTCAATCATTTTGCTTTTATCTATCTTATACTTAGCTCTTTATTAGTTACTGGGAGTGTCAATTTTTATTTTTAAATCTTAAATCTAAGTAATTACTAAAAGCTAGTTTTCTTTTTCTTTTTTTGAAACGGAGTCTCACTCTTGCTGCCCAGGCTGGAGTGCAATGGCACAATCTCGGCTTACCGCAATCTCCGTCTCCTAGGTTCAAGCGATTCTCCTACCTCAGCCTCCCTACCCAGTAGCTGGGATTACAGGCATGCACCACCACACCCGGCTAATTTTGTATTTTTAGTAGAGACGCGTTTCTCCATGTTGGGCAGGCTGGTCTCGAACTCCTGATCTCAGGTGATCTGCCTGCCTCAGCCTCCCAAAGTGCTGGGATTACAGGCCTGAGCCACCGTGCCCAGCCTAAAAACTAGTTTTCAAATCATATTTAATGAGTGAAGACCTGAGTTAAAAGATTTAGCATACTGAATTATCTTAGTTGATTCATGCTGTACTTACATGGGCCTCCTATTTCTTGTGGCCAAGATAACATCAACAAAAATAATTGTCTCAAGGCACACCTGAGAAGATTTAATTATCATGTTAATTATACTGCTGTTCCTTAGTGAGCCTTCTTAGTTTAGCACCTATTTTGTATGGGTAGCTAGTTCCCAGTATTCAAGTGGTACTATTTCCAGAATGAGTTTTGGCAGTTGATATTTATAATATCAGTAATTCATGTATCTCCCCCTTTTATTTTACTGTGTTTTATGATATTTTGAAAAGTTTTATTTTTAAGAACTTTTTATTGAAAGATAATGTCAGTGTTCAACTTAATGCATCTTTACAAACTGAACATACCTGTATAACCCCCGTATGACCTGGCACCTCAAAGCCCCCTTCATTTTCCTTTCTAATCACTACTCCCATCCCCAAGGGTAATGACTATCCTGGAATGAAGGCATAGCTTGATTTTACTTGCTCTTCTGCTTTATATAAATAGAATTTTACAGTATTTACTCTTTTGTGTCTAGCTTCTTTCACTCAACCTTATATTAGTGAGATTCATGTTTATTTTGCTTTGTTCCATATTATTCCTTTTTATTGCTGTATGTTTTCCATTATGTGAATGTACAATTATCATTTCACTGGTGTTTTTTTTTTTTTTTTTTTTTTTTTTTTTTTTAAATGAATGAGAGGTTCTTTATATTGCCCAGGTTGGCCTCCTCAAGCGCCAGGACAGCTAGCCTGAGCCACGGCGGCTCCTCCATTTCACTAATTGTCATCTGATCATTTCTAGTTTGGGCTGTTTTGAATTGTGTTGCTGTGAACATATAAATGCATTTATTTGGGTTATTTATCTGTCACTAGCATTGTTAGGTAATACTGTAAGCTCTAGTGTATAGTGCCAGTTTTTGAAAATGGTTGTACCCATACCAAACTGCATTTCCATAGCAGTGTGTGAGAGTTTGTTAACTTCTCTAACACTTGATATTTACCCTCTTTTTCATTTTAGCCATTCTGGTAAATAGCTAGTAGTATCTTAGAAAATCTTCTGTTGGGAAAATTAGTTGCAAATTTGGGACCTCTTGGGACTTTATTTTTTGTTTTTTTATTTTTTAAATAAAGACAGGGTTTCACCATGTTGGTCAGGCTGGTCTTGAACTCCCGACCTCAGGTGATCTGCCTGCCTTGGCCTCCAAAGTGCTTGGATTACAGGCGTGAGCCACCACACCGAGCCGGAACTTTAATCTGTTACACCAACCTCATGCTGCTACTGAAGCCTCAATGATATCTCTTCCTCCAGTTGAGTCCCTTTGCTTAGGGCAAGCATTATCTTCAATCTGCACTAAGAATTAGCAGATATTCCCAAAGAAGAAAATGGATGATTATCATCAGCTTACCTCAGAGGGTGCTTGCCTCTCTGGAATTGTAGTTTGTCCAATTCTTGTTGTTTGTACAACTTTCCAAAATCTTTGCAAATGTAATTTGTACTTTAGTTGTTGAAGTTGAATTAGTTTGCTGTGAACTGCAATATCCTACCCAGAAATGGAAGTTGTCAGTAGGTTCTTGAGATTTTCTACATACGCAATCATATTGCTTGAGAATCATGTTAATTTTTTTCTTCCTTCCTTTCCCGTCTTTATGTGTTTTCTTTCTTTTTCTTGGTTTATTTGGACTGATTAGAACTACCAATACAATGTTGTAATAGAAGAAGTGTTAGTGGCGTCCTATTGGTGGGGGAGGGTGGGGAGATTGTTTGCATTGTTTGTAATGTAAACTGTTGAGTATACAATTGAGTATGATAGTTACTATAGTTTTTGTGATACTCTTTTTTAAATGAGGAAATCTAATTCTAGTTTGCTGACTTTAAAAAAATACGTGAATGACTGTTGAATTTAAATACTTTTTTGCACCTACCAAGATGATTATGATTTTCCTCTTTTTTTCTGTTCATGTGGCTTAATGTATACTTTTAAAAAATAGTATACTTAAACCCATTCATGTCTACTGTAATAATAATTTTTTGTGTGTGTGTGATGGAGTTTCGCTCTTGTTACCCAGGCTGGAGTGCAATGGTGCAATCTCAGCTCACCGTAACCTCTGCCTCCTGGGTTCAGGCAATTCTCCTGCCTCAGCCTCCTGAGTAGCGGGGATTACAGGCACGCGCCACCATGCCCAGCTAATTTTTTGTATTTTCAGTAGAGACGGGGTTTCGCCATGTTGACCAGGATGGTCTCGATCTCTTGACCTTGTGATCCATCCACCTCGGCCTCCCAAAGTGCTGGGATTACAGGCGTGAGCCATCGCGCCCGGCTGTAATAATTATTTTTATGTTTCCTTTCATGCGTGAGAGGTTCTGTACATATACTCTCTAGCTTTAAAGTTGTTATACATTTAATCCTGCCAAGTATTGTTCTTAGCTAAGGGACTCCTTTGGTAGATTAGAAGCATTCCAGACTCTCCTTACTACCTCTGTTTTATATGCAGAGGAAGGAGTAAAAAAACTGAAAACTTTCCTTGGAGTATTTATTTTGACCTTCTTTAATTTTTGTTGCCTGGTTTTTGTTATTTGGGATTGTAAGGAAAGAAGAATGGGGCCAGGGAAGGACTGTGAGGGTGATAAACAGGAGCTGGAGAATAAAATAGTATATGATTTCCTTCAGCACCACCTTCTGTTCCTCCCCTTCCCACGCTTCCTCTTTCTCTGTAGTTCCAGCTTTACCACAAATCAGCCTGCCCTTGGGCAAGTCACTTAACTACTAATTTTTTTTTTTCTTTCTGATTATGCTTTAGTATGGAAGCACTGAGCTTTTGTTTCTCATTTGAAGTTGAAGAGGATGACTGTGAACAGCTATTATGACCCACCACTTAGGGAGAATGGAAAGATTAAAACAGCAGTTTATAAACCTTATGCCACTTTAAAAAAAATGAGAGTGATTGTTAGGATTAGATTTGTACAATGGTATTCTATCTTACTTTTTTTTTTTTTTTTTTTTTGGGAGATGGAGTCTTGCTCCCAGCCAGTCTGGAGTGCAGTGGCACGATCTTGGCTCACTGCCACCTCTGCCTCCTGGGTTCAAGCAATTCTCCTGCCTCAGCCCCCAAGTAGCTGGGATTACAGGCATGTGCCGCCATGCCTAGCTAATTTTTACATTTTTTGTAGAGAGGGGGTTCCACCATGTTGGTCAGGCTGGTCTCAAACTCCTGACCTCAGGTGATCTGCCCACCTTGGCCTCCCAAAGTGCTGGGATTACAGGCGTGAAACACCTGTATCTCACATTTTTTAACAGCCCTAAAAACTCCATGTGGAAGAAGGATACTTGTGAAACACCCTTGGTACCCAAACTATAACTGTAAGAAACTCTATAGTTATCTCTGTGGCACAAGGTCTAAAACAGAGGTTTTGTTCCTTTGCTTAAACTTTATTATAACGTTTCTATAAAGTGTTTGGTGTTAAACTTGTCACTTTTGGAATGAACAACCATTGATATGCATGCATCAAACTAAAACAACATTTGCAAAAGCATTTCTCTCTAAAATGATACTGCTTTAGAATTTCTTTAAATTGCAACCACCCTACTTCATTTAAGGGTTTATTTGTTGATCATAAACTCCTTTCCAGAGGGCCAGAAGATAGAGTTACAATAGCTGATATTCTGCTGGCGCAAAGGCAAAACATGAGGGTGAACAAGATTTAACTGATGTGATTTTATTTTGTACCCAACTTGATGATCTAGCTGGTGTATGAAGTGAGGTATACCTGCCTCTATAACTGAAGAGCTTTGGGTAGGTGGTTCCCTAAGATGTGTTGTTATTTTTTAGTTCATGTAACATCAATAGAACTTGGGATATATGGTCTTAAACATTAATATATTGAGGCCTCTGAGGGCTCATACCACCACTATTTTGTCACCCCTCTGCTTATTTACCTCTGTGTTCTGCAAGGAAGTGGGAATGGTCTGTGGTGTGGTTTGAATTCCAAGCCTTTTCTCTCTGGGCTCCTCCTCCACATGCATGAGTTCCAGAGGCCTTGATTTCCACCTGTGGTTTTGAGAGTGGGTGGATGGATTCCACAGAAGGGAGGTTTTGGTTTGTAATTCACCATTAACATGATCACTCACCCATTCAGATATATAGGTCATTATTTCTAAATCAAGTCTGACTTTAAATTTGTAAGAGAGCAATGGAGGTAAGTAGGAAGCAAAAAGCAAAGTAAAATTTCCCAATCTGCTACTATATTGATTGTGAAACACTTTAAAGAGAGATGAGAAAGACCAAAAGGTCACCTGAATAAAAGATTCTTTACATAGTAAAATTTACTCTTGGTATGGAATTTGGAAATGACCTTATATTTGGGGATTTGTTTTTGCAGACCTGAAATTTATGCCTTTACATGTCTGAGTCCATAATCTTTACCTGGAATTCCTGTTGTAGTTCATTAGCACTACTTATTGTTTTTCCACTACATTCCTCATGCTTTTTCCTCATTGTCAGGCTTCACGCATGTATTCCCTTCTACTTTGATTGATTGTCCCCTTGCCTTTTATTTGGTGTGCCTCTACTCCCCCATCCTAGACAGGGTTAGGTGCATCCCCTTTATTACTCCCATAGTGCCCCAGGGACAATTTTGTCACCACACTTAAAAGATAATGACCTGGGCTGGGTATAGTGGCTCATACCTGTAATCCCAGCACTTTGGGAGGCCAAGGCAGCAGTCACTTTAGCCCAGGAGTTTGAAAGACCAGCCTGGACAACATGGCAAAACCCCATCTCTACAAAAAAAAAAAAAAAAAAATACACACACACACACTACCTAGAGGCCAGGTGTGGTGGCTCATGCCTATAATTTTGGGGGGCCAAGGCTGGTGGATTGCTTGAAGCCAGGAGTTCGAGACCAGTCTGGCCAACATGGCGAAACCCTGTCTATAAAATAAAACAAAACAAAAAATTAGCTGGTAAGTGCCTATAGTTCCAGCTATCAGGGAGGCTGAGGTGGGAGGATTACCTGAGCCCGGGAGGGCGAGCCTACGGTGAACTGAGATCGTGCCACTACGCTCCAGCCTGGGTGACGGTGAAACCCTGTCTCAAAAACAAGAAAAACAAGATAATGACCTGTTTTCATGTCTGACTTCATCACTAGTCTAGGTTCCTTCAAAACAAGGACTCTGGTGTACCCATCTTTGCATAGTGTGATGCCTGGACCTTAATAGACTTCCTTAAATGTTTGTTTGAATATGGAGGGGAGGTTGGACAGAGGACTGGGTGTTAAGAGCCGAGTTTGGTTATAACTTTTTGTTGTATGATCTTGGGGAACTGATTTATTAAACTCCTTGAGGTTCAGTTTCCTTGTATGTCAGATGTGGGGGATCTAGCCTACCTGGTGATCTTGTTAAAATGCAGATTATAGCTCAGTAGGTCTCTGGTAGGTTCTGATATTTTGCATTTTTTAAATTTTCTTTTTATCTCTTCTTTTTTTTTTTGAAGGCAAGATTAGAGAACAAGATATTTTGCATTTTTAACAAGCTCCCAGGAGAAGCCAGTGTAGCCAGTCCATGAACTACAAAAGACTAGATAACATCTAGTGACTCTTCCAGCTTTTGTCTTCTGTGATTATAGTCACTGTTTTAAATTCTGAACAAAATGACAGAATATGTGTTGTAACTACTAAATATCTCTCCGGTTTATCAGAGTGCTGAAAACAGACAATTCTGTGCTTTATGAGGTTACCAGTGTATAATGATATCCCTAGAATTGAAAGTAATTTTATTGCTCCTAAAATTTTAACTTTAACAAGTTAAAAATATAAATGTCTGGGAAAGCATTTGAGTTAACACTAGCTTGTCATCTAAATTGTCAGTATGCTTGCTTATTGGAGAACATTTGCCATAAATAAAATTACTCTAGAAGGCTTTATGCTAATGATCTGAGGTAGATAGACAGGTGTATAAATGCAGAGACAGGCAAGCTGTTGATGAATTCATCATCAGAGGAGGAAGAGTTTCCAGTCACTGTCTTCACTTCTCCAGAAGGTAAGAATCAAATCATTGTAGGAAGTGTTGATGCGTATGCTGTAGGTAAACCCAGTCTTTGTATTGCATAGGAATGCCAGGAATAGGTTTTGTTTGAAAATGATGCTACTGTTTCTTTGGGGTTTTACTTCCTTAAGAAGTCATGATACTTGATTAGGGAGTATTGTCACCTTGGAAATGTTTAGCTTTCCTTGATTCTTTGGTTTTTTTTGTTTGTTTTTTGTCTTTTTCTTTATTTTGTCTTTTGTGCTTTCCTTGATTCTTTGTACAAAAGTAGTTGGACTAATTTTTATGTGTGACTTACAGAATAAATCCATCTCTACTTTCAACCACATCAGGAATATTAATCCAGCACAACTCACCATCCAAATAAGTTATATCCATGTCTGTGATGGACTCTGATCATTTGTAAATAGTTCTTACTGGGCTGGAAACTTCAATTTCTTGGTATTCTGTCTACCTACATCCTACTCTGTGTTTTATAATTTTAATATTTTTTGTCTAAAATAATAAAAATCTGGACAAGGGAAGTTGAAACCTGGAAAAAAAGTGCAGATAAGTTGAGGTGTTTATCTTCATATAGAGTTTTTAACTTCTCACACAGTAAGATGATTTATACTTCCAAAGTGAGCTGTATTTCATCTCCCCTTTAAAAAGTTGTGGTTTGGACAGAAGTTTTAGACAATCAACATCATCATTGTTATTACATTTTAATCATTTGTAATCCTTTGTTATCTAAGTCAAACTCAACTGGGTCAAGCACCATAGAGGAAATTGACTATAACTATCACTATAAGATCAACCCTTGCCTGGGGTAAGTTCAGGCATTCTCTTTGGTACACACTGAGGTTCTTATTAACGCTGCCGTTTTAACACTGCCTTTCTTTCTGGGGGTCTTAATGGAGACTGCTTTGTGGCTTATTTAGTGTTATGTTGCTGCTAGGGTGGGACTCATTTTAAAAAATAGCTTAATTTATATCGAACTCAATATTATTTTTAAACAAACTGTGTACACACTGAAGGCATTTGATGTAGACTAAACAGATTGTCCTTTGCCAAATATCTTAATCAGGACTGTTTTTTTGTTTTCTTTTGAGACGGAGTCTCACTCTGTGGCTCCCAGGCTGGAGTGCAGTGACATGATCTTGGCTTACTGCAACTTCTGCCTCCTGGACCGTTTTTTGTAATCTACTGAAGAGCTGAATTCCAATTCAAGCGCTTCTCCTGCCTCAGTCTCCCAAGTAGCTGGGATTACAGGCACCCGCCACCACGCCTGGCTAATTTATAGTATTTTTAGTAGAGACGAGGTTTCACCATATTGACCAAGCTGGTCTTGAATTCCCGACCTTAGGTGATCTGCCCACTTCGGCCTCCCAAAATGCTAGGATTACAGGCGTGAGTGACTGTGCCCGGCCTAGGGCTGTTAGCTGAAGTTCCTTGTACCCCTCTTTGGAGTCTTAAATAGACCATTTCCTGTCACCCTGAGAATTATTACTATTTTTCCACAAACAGCATTTTTTTAGACTTTGCACTCAGATATTTTCATCGTTCTTTAACATCGAATTTTAAGTGGCTTATGGCTAATGAGGTAGAAAATAATTTTTCTTTTTGAGACAGAGTTTCACTTATGTTACCCAGGCTGGAGTGCAACGGCGCTGTCTCGGCTCACCGCATCTTCCGCCTCCTGGGTTCAGGCAATTCTCCTGCCTCAGCCTCCTGAGTAGCTGGGATTACAGGCACGCACCACCATGCCCAGCTAATTTTTTGTATTTTTAGTAGAGACGGGGTTTCACCATGTTGACCAGGATGGTCTTGATCTCTTGACCTCGTGATTCACCCGCCTCGGCCTCCCAAAGTTCTGGGATTACAGGCTTGAGCCACCGTGCCCGGCCAAAATAATTGTTAATAATGGTTTTTCACTTTCAATTTGCTTTTGAATTTTCCAATAGTGACCTTATAGCCCCAATATGTTAATATCATATTTTATTATGCTTTGTTTTTCAAGAAATTGTTTTTACTATAAGTAGGGCAAGACCATTAGCACTATTTGTTGTAAAGTGCTATGTGATTTTAAAAACCAGTATTATACATTTGTATGATATGTTGATCTGTAAAATTTCATATCTTCTCTCCTTTAAAGATCTATCAGCATTGTTAGAGAGGGCAAGAAAAAAAAAAGATCTAGGGAAACTAGGAGACAGTCTTAATAGCAACAAACCCCTTTGGTTTATCAATTATTATGCAAATTAGAAGAATAGTTATAGGTGATTTCAGAGAAGAAAGTATAATGGTGAAAGCAAACGATGTTTTTCTTCTCTCAATTTCTAGAAATTTTGACACAAAAAAATATTTAAAATAATTGTATGCCTATTTCTTCCCCCTCTTATTTACCTTTAAATCCAGCTGTAGTCTTTGAGAAACAGTCAGATCTATTTATTTTGTCTTGAAGGTAAGAAGCAAATATGCTCTTAGAGGGTTATTTTTCCTCTGTAGTTTCAGATATGTTTTTGGCTTTACTCCATTATATACTGGCAGTATATAACCTGCCAGTAGTAGGAGGTTCAATTTTTTTTTTTTTTTTTTTTTGTCTACTAAGCAGTCTCCAGTACAGACAAAAGTAACATCTACCCTACTCTAAAAAAAACGTGCATACCCCAGACTCTGGAAAGTCCCTTCACTGCACTAATACCAACCAAAATCCCCACAGGATTCTGTGTATTGATAGTCCTTTCCCATCACTGTAATCTAGCCTTTCTAGAGAAGAAGGAAGACTCTCTGAGGGGCCAGGCATGGTGGCTTATGCCTGGAAACCAAGCACTTTGGAGGCCAAGGCAGGCGGATCACCTGAGTTCGGGAGTTCAAGACCAGTGTGACCAACATGGTGAAACCCCGTCTTTAAAAAAAAAAAAAAAAAAAAAAGAGACTGTCGGAGGAAGCCCTTTGTAAGATAATTTTTCTGACATCTCAAGATTGCTAGACTTTTCCTGCTCTGGCATTCAGCCCTTCGGCGGATTACAAAAATTACTTAGGGTCCTTGCAACTTTTTGTTTGTTTGTTTTATGTCCTTGTTGTTGCTACCGTCCTAGGACAGCATGGGTGTCTTATTTTATATTAGGATTTCACAAGATCGTTCCTCACTGGGGGTGGTTCCCTATGTTTTGAGCATGTGTGTATCAGACCTGCGAGTTCCACATCTACCCTGTCTTTCATTATCATCAATTTGAGCAATGTTTGGCCTGACCGAGCAATAGTTCTTACACAATATCTCACCTTACTCTAGTAGATACCTCTGAAATAGTGTGAAAGAAAACTCTTATTCTAGGCTGGGCAGAGTGGCTCACACTTGTAATCCTAGCACATTGGGAGGCCGAGGTAGATAGATGGCTTGAGCTCAGGAGTTCAAGACTGTGTTGTAACATGTCGAAACCCCATCTCTACAAAATATACAAAAAAATCAACCGGGTATAGTGGTGTGTGCTTGTAGTCCCAGCTGCTTGGAGGGGCTGAGGTGGGAGGATGAGGTCCACTTGAGGCCAGGAGGTTGAGACCTGCAGTGAGTCAAAATCACGCTACTTCGTACAAGCCTGGGTGTCAAAGTGAGACCCTGTCTTGAAACAAAACAAAAACGAAAACTCTGTTCTGGTTCTGCATACAGATCAATACATGGTCTAACCCACGCTGTCTCAAATCCCTATCCATGTGCTCTTTTAGATACAAAGATGGCTCCATGAAAACAATTTTGTTAGCATTTCTCTGAAAAAATGAGAATTAAGAGGCAGGAAGGCAATGATTGCATCCTGTAGAGTGGCTATAAAAGGTTTCCTCCAGCATCAAAATCTGTTGATGTATTATATGGGTTTGCTTGATGTTATTCTTTGTCCTTAAAAAAAAAAAGTTACAATCCAACAATTAATAATATTTTTCTTTTCAGCTTCCAAAAAAAGACTTACAGCAAAATGAATAATTCAGCCATCAAGAGAATAGGAAATCACATTACCAAGTCTCCTGAAGACAAGCGAGAATATCGAGGGCTAGAGCTGGCCAATGGTATCAAAGTACTTCTTGTCAGCGATCCCACCACAGATAAGTCATCTGCAGCACTTGATGTGCACATAGGTACCATTTAAAATTGTGAATTAAGCTTTGTTTAGTTTCATTGACCTAATGTTGACATTTATTACAGAACTTTCCATACATGTCTAAATACTCAGTAGTTACTGGTTCCATGTACCTTATTTTACACCAGAACCCTCTTAAAGCTATTGGTAACCTACAGTTGTCTCAGTCAAATAATCTTACATTTCCTAAGGACATCTTGTTAGCTTCCCACCTAAGGTGACCTAGCAGCAAAATTCATTCCTATCCTTTACAGGAACTGTTCTGATTTTTTTCACCTTGGTACATTTAATATCATATTTCTTTTTTTGGTGGGGGGAGGGGAAGGGGTTTGGCTCTGTCGCCAGGCTGGAGTGGCTGGAGTGCAGTGGCGCGATCTTGGCTCACTGCAACCTCCACCTCTGGGTTTAAGTGATTCTCCTGCCTCAGCCTCCTGAGTAGCTGGGGCTATAGGCGTGCACTACCACCCCAGCTAATTTTTGTATTTTTAGTGGAGATGGGATTTTGCCATGTAGGCCAGGCTGGACTGGAACTCCTGACCTAAGGTGATCTGCCCACCTCGGCCTCCTAAAGTGCTGGGATTACAGGTGTGAGCCACTGCGCCCTGCTGAGTTGTTTGTTATATATGTGTACAGTTAGTGGAACAGTGTTTGTTTTTGTCCTCTTTGAAAAGGTTTTATTTAACTTAGTGGCATTTTAGAACTGAGGAAATAAGGTAATATTGAACAAATAATTACTCCCTACCATAATGCTTTGGACTACCAGAGTGCTTTGCAAGTGTCATGTAATTTGTACTTACACAGCCCTCTAAGATGGCTATGTATTGAAGCAATCGAGGCAAAACAGGTAAAGTATTGTGCTTAACATTTCATAGCTGGAAAGCTGGTAACCCTCAAACGCATGCTATTAGCACTGTGCTGTAGGGCCTCCTGCAATGAAACCATAATGAGAAAATTTTATCTCTTAAAACTGTGATTCTAGCTCTTTCTTCCTCTCTAGCACGTGGGAAAACTAATGTTCAGAGACACTAAGTAACCTGCCCAAGTTTACCAACTAATTAATGTCAAGAGCAGGCAATAGAAACCAGTGTTCTGGCTTTCCTTCTGGCTTACAAGTCTTCTGATTTACCTTCTAAATAATACCATTTTGGGTAGCTTGTGCTTAACTTTCTCTGATTATATGGTTGAAGTTGTCATGCTAACAAGAACTACAAATCATCTCTACTTACTAGCTTTCAACATAAAACAATGATTTATCATATGTGTTTTCTCTTTCAGGTTCATTGTCAGATCCTCCAAATATTGCTGGCTTAAGTCACTTTTGTGAACATATGCTTTTTTTGGGAACAAAGAAATATCCTAAAGAAAATGAATACAGCCAGTTTCTCAGTGAGCATGCAGGAAGTTCAAATGCCTTTACTAGTGGAGAGCATACCAATTACTATTTTGATGTTTCTCATGAACACCTGGAAGGTGCCCTAGACAGGTAATGCTGAATACCCTATGAATTATCCAACTTTGTTACTTACCACATTAATAATAATAATTATTATTTCTACAGAGATGGCTTCATAGCTTTATAGTTTAACAAAAGGTGGCTGGGCATGGTGACTTATGCCTGTAATCCTAGCACTTTGGGAGGCTGATGTGGGTCGATCACAAGGTCAGGAGATCAAGACCATCCTGGCCAACGTGGTGAAACCCCATCTGTTCTAAAAATACAAAAATTAGCTGGGCGTGATGGCGCATGCCTGTAATCACAGCTACTCAGGCGGCTGAGGCAGGAGAATCGCTTAAACCAGGGAGTCGGAGGTTGCATTGAGCTGAGATCGCACCACTGCACTTACTCCAACCTGGGCAACAGAGTGAGACTCTATCTCAAACAAACAAACAAAAAAAGCAAAAACAAACAAAAAATAACAACCAAAAAAACCCAAAAGGTATTTTAACTTAGTGTTTTTCCCTGTGTTTTCTGAAAAAGAAAAAATAAGTGATGTCATATATTTACTTTGTGGTAAAGGAATAATGATGGCATGACTTTAAATGAGCCTGCAGGGCTAAAAAATATTTTATTGATGTATAGACTTCTCAGAAGACCTTTCTATTCTAACTGGTGTTACATATAAAGCATGTGATGAAGACTAACTTGTGGTAGTGTCACTGATCTCTTTTCAGACATACTTCTGTTCAAGAGTGCTAAACATTGAATATCCTCTCCTCCCTCAGTTCCTTGCTTCTCAAGGATGCTTAGTAGATACAGAATGTTTTGACCTGCTGTTTCAACCCTGGGGATATTTCGAAAGTATTTGCTGGAGCAAGCTCCAGTAGGCCAATTTAATTTCTTGGTCATTTTTTTTTTTTTTGAGATGAAATCTGTCTCTGTCACTAGGCTGGAGTGCAGTGGCACGATCTTGGCTCACCTGTCTTAGCCCCCTGAGTAGCTGGGACTATACAGGTGCACGCCACCATGCCCAGCTAATTTTTGTGTTCTTAGTAGAGATGGGGTTTCACCATGTTGTCCAGGATGGTCTCGATCTCTTGACCTCGTGATCTGCCCACCTCAGCCTCCCAAAGTGCTGGAATTATAGGCGTGAGCCACCTTGGCCCGAGTACGTGCATGCATGTGTGTTTTTAATGTGTGTGTGTGACATTTTTTTGTTTTTGTTTTTGAGATAGAGTTTCGCTCTTCCCAGGGGTGGGTGTGTGTGTGTGTGTGTGTGTGTGTGTATGCATAAAATTTTTTTTCAATAAAAATCAATAAAGCAAAAAAAAAAAAAAGAAAAAACAAAAACAAAAAAACCTTTTTTTTTCTTTTGAAACAGAGTTTCACTCTTGTTGCCCAGGCCCGTGTGTGTGTGTGTGTGTGTGCGTGTGCGTGTGCGTGTGTGCGTGCGCGTGCGCATGCGCGCACGCGCGCGTGTAAAATATTTTTTTTTTCTTTTGAGACAGTTTCTCTCTTGTTACCCAGGCTGGAGTGCAGTGGCATGTTTTTGTCTCACCTCACCTTAACCTATGCCTCCTGAGTTGAAGCAGTTCTCCTGCCTCAGCCTCCCAAATAGCTGGGATTACAGCCAGGTACCATTACACCTGGCCGATTTTATGTTTTTAGTAGAGATGGGGTTTCACCATGTTGGTCAGGCTGGTCTCAAACTCCTGACCTCAGGTGATCCGCCCACCTTAGCCTCCCAAAGTGCTAGGATTACAGGCGTGAGCCACCACACCCAGCCTTGGTCAATTTTTTATACAGCTAACAATTTCTAAATTTTTGTTACGTCAGTAATTTGATTCATTATTTGAAGTACAACTTATCCTTGGTGAATTTTTGTAGTTTTCTTTCTTTCTTTTTTTTTTTTTTGATGATGGAGTCTCACTCTGTCACCCAGGCTGGAGTGCAGTGGCGTGATCTTGGCTCACTGCAACCTCTGCCTCCCAGGTTCAAGCAATTCTCCTGCCTCAGCCTCCTGAGTAGCTGGGATTCCAGTCACGCTCCACCACTGGCTAAATTTTGTATTTTTTAGTAGAGTCGGGGTTTTACCATGTTGGTCAAGCTGGTCTTGAACTCCTGACCTTGTGATCTGCCCACCTAAGCCTCCCAAAGTGCTGCGATTACAGGTGTGAGCCACCATGCCTGGCCCAAATTTTAAGAGTTTTCTGTGATGTCAAGGTGTAATTCAGCAACTTTTTGATGGATCTATAATGAAACTTGACTTTGTAGTTTTAGTCATTGTCAGCTTTATTTGCTTACTTTTAATAATAGTCATATTTTTGAATAAACATTATCAAGGCAAGGGCATGGGCTTACCATATGTGCTGGGTCAAAGTAGCCTGTTTCCTACTTATTCTATCTTATGTTTCAGTCTTTAGGCAGCAGCTTTGAGGTGTAATCATCTTTTATATGTATTCCCAGAACATTTCCATTAATGAGTTTTCTGGGATCATACACTGAATTTCATTTCCTGCTTTACAAATGCCTCAGCAGATGTTTATATAATCTCTGTATGATGGAGGATGTCTGTTAACTTGGCCCACACTAAAAATCCGCTTGTGTAAGAGGATCATTTTAAAAACTTGATAATATTATGTCATAACATGGCTCTTTATCTGGGCCTATCCAGCTTTGGTACACAGCTATTAGACATTTTTCTCAGCCTGGAGATATTGAGGTAAGTAAAAGATGATACATGTCCAGAAATTCTCTGTTTCCATACATGTTTGATTATAGACTCCCGACAGAGTTTTTTCTTGGATTGTTATATGAAGAGTACTTAGCACAGTATCGTTTTCACTTACGCACTTAAAATAAATAGCATGTAATGGTAACGGCTTCTGTGACAGCTGGACTGTGAGGTGCAGTAACTGAGATGTTTATACACCCAAGAGTCCCTTAGGCCCACTGAATAAAGTCCTGTCAGAGCCTCTGCTCTTAGCTTCATCTGAATCGAGTCTTATTCTATAAAATGGAATGTAAAGTTTCTTAAGACTTACTACAGGAATCATGAGTTAAATTCAACCTGATATAGAAGAGTTAATTTATTAACTGTAGGTATCTTAGTTAAACTTTGGTACTATTATTAAAGAGTAGCCTCAAGAAAGGCATAGTGGTTACTTATGTTAAAGTTACATTCCATGTTATTTGTTGAATCACTGCTTATTAAAAATTTGTAGACCCTTTCTCTTATGAGTTCATAAAAGTCCGTAATCATGGCTTAGACAAACTATGTCAAACCTCACGTTTTTCACTGCATTGTTTTTTCCTACTAATTCAAGTTTTTCTACGTAAGAAGAAAGAAATACTCGAAGTGAACCTTTTAACAGTAGGTCACTCGTTTGTCCTAAGGTGCCTGAGGCTTAGTGAAATTGCACCTAAAACTGTAAATTTAAGATTTGCCTAAAAACTATGATCTGCCTTTTGCTTTCTTTCTCTTTCTTTCTTTTTTTTTGAGAAGTAGCCACATATAAAAAGTTTTTATACACATGCCAAATTAAAAATTTTAAATAGATTGCTGCTGTCTCCACAATCTGCCTTTTTCAGTGTTAATTTTTAAGTATTTTGCCAGTTTTTTTTAATCATCTCTGGAGTAAATTGACTCCTCTGCATTTACCTCTGTTCAATATTAGATTTTTCTTCTGCTACATAGCACTTATTTTATATTCCTTTTTTCTTAGTAGCAATGGCAGTTTTGTTTCTGATTCTGTAGAATTTACATTTCCTACCTAATAAGTTTCAAAAATATTTTTAAAAGGCCATTCTTTTAAAATGACGTCTTTCGAATTGTTAATTATGTTTCATACCCTTAGGTTTGCACAGTTTTTTCTGTGCCCCTTGTTCGATGAAAGTTGCAAGGACAGAGAGGTGAATGCAGTTGATTCAGAACATGAGAAGAATGTGATGAACGATGCCTGGAGACTGTTTCAATTGGAAAAAGCTACAGGGAATCCTAAACACCCCTTCAGTAAATTTGGGACAGGTTTGTCAACAGCTGCTTTCCTTGACCTTATTTAAACCCATGGCCACTGCATAGTATTATATTTTATGTATATATAAAATATATTTATGTATTTATTTATGTGTACAACCCATGGCATATACAGTTTATGGCATATTTTATGCTTCAGGATAGATTTCAAAATTCCACATATCTACTTACATCCTGTTCAAAAAATTTATTTATTTTTTTGAGATAGAGTCTTACTCTGTTGCTCAGACTGGAGTGCATTGGCGCAATCTCAGCTTACTGCAACCTCCACCTCTCAGGTTCAAGTGATTCTCCTGCCTCCACCTCCTGAATGGTTTACAGGTGCCCACCACCATGCGCAGCTAATTTTTGTATTTTTAGTAGCGATGGGGTTTCGCCATGTTGGTCAGGCTGGTCTTGAACTCCTGACCTCAAGTGATCTACCTGCCTCAGCCTCCCAAAATGCTGGGATTACAGGCATGAGCCCCACCACACCCTGGCCTAGGGTTCTAAATGTTTAAGGAGCAGAGCAGTTAGAGTTGTGAATAGATATTAACCAGCATTTCAAATGGAGAAGATAATAGATTCTTTTATTCTGAAGCTTACCTTCCAAAGTTCTTTTTTTTTTCGGAGGCAGAGTTTCACTCTTGTTGCCCAGGCTGGAGTGCAATGACGCAATCTTGGTTCACTGCAGCCTCTGCCTCCTGGGTTCAAGTTATTCTCCTGCCTCAGCCTCTAGAGTAGCTGAGATTACAGGCATGCGCCACCACATCTGGCTAATTTTGTATTTTTAGTAGAGACAGGTTTTCTCCATGTCAGGCTGGTCATGAGCTCCTGACCTCAGGTGATCCACTCAGTCTCCCAAAGTGCTGGGATTACAGTCATAACCCACCATGCCGGGCCAAAGTACTTTTTTTTTGTAAAGGCTCACTGTAGGATTGTTGAATCCACTTGTCCTCATTGCCTCCACTTCTGTTAATCCAGATGTATAGCATCTGCTATGGGGATAGCTCTGTAGGAGACAGGACAGTGTAGAAGACACACAAGATCCCTGCTCTAAAAATGCTACAATTTCCTAGAGGGAGATAAGAAATGGGGATAACAGGGAGTAGAATAAGATAAATGTGGAGACTCTTGACTTTATAATTGTACCTTTTTCCTTATTCAATTTTTTCATTAAAAGTACTTGTTTAAATATTTAAACAGTACAAAGACATTTAAAGTAAAAATAAAAACAAACACAAAGGTTATCTTTTCTTTATCTATTCCTGGCAGTCCCACTCACCAGAGGTAATCATTGTTAACAGATTGCTATACGTTTATCTTTTTCTTTTTTTTTTTTTTGCTTTTTTGTTTTTTCCTTTATTTTTATTTTTTATTTTTTTTTAATGTTGCTATACTTTTAAAGTACTGTTTTTGGTATTATAAAAGTATATAAGAATGATAATAAGTTAGTGTGCTTAGAAATTGATGCTTAAAAATTAACTTCTCTATTATGAGAACATGCTTATTTTATAAATCAGTTTGGGAACTTTTTAAAACAATAAAGACAACTTTGTTTGGTTATTATACTAATATATCCAACACCAGTTAGAGAAATTAGCATAACTTTACAGAATAAGGAGTTTTCAAAAAAATTGTACTTTGAAGCAGTGATACTGTATTCTTTAGAACTGTAGTACTTGGCGCTCAATATTAGCATCATTGCCAAGATGAATAGTGTGGTTCTTAGAATGTCTACATAAATGCTAATTTTTTGAAAAGTGATTTTTGTGGAGAACATCAGCATACATGGTATATCAATAAGGGAATGTGAGTTTTAAAAAAACAAATTTCAGGCCATAGTGGCTAATGCCTGTAATTGCAACACTTTGGAAGGCCAAGGTGGGAGGATTTCTTGAGTTCAGGAGTTTGAGACCAGCCGGGACAACATAGTAAGACACTGTATCTGCAATAAAATAAAATAATTAGCCAGGCATGGTGGTGTGTGTCTGTAGTCCCAGCTACTTGGGAGGCTGAGGATGGCTTGAACCAAGGAGGCTGACTGCAGTGAGCCACAGTTGAGCCACTGCACTCCATCCTAGGCAACAGTCAGACCCTGTTTAAAAAAAAAAAAAGTGTTTTTTTTTTTTTCCTCCAAAAATCATTACATTCAAATGATTATTTGTTCTTTAAACTAGTCCCTTTGGTATGTTAGATATTATGCAAACAATGCTGCTATTGTGTAGAACATGTTGGAACTCCTCTTTGGGAATTGCCTTCTTTTACATAGCTTCACTGGTAACACATTATAATCAGTATAATCAGCATAATCAGAAAGCAGTTACACATTTTCCAGAAATAAATCCAGTGAATAAGGCAAGTAATGTTACTTCTGGTCACAAACAAGGAATATTTTTTCTTTTTTTTTTTCTCTAGAGATGGAGTCTCACTATGTTGACCAGGCTGGTCTTGAACTCCTGGCCTCAAGTGATCTTTCTGTCTCAGCCTCCGAAAGTGCTGGGATTACATGCATGAGCCACCATGCCTGGCCGCCGGAACAATGTTAAATGTTCTACAGGAGGATTTCAGGAATGATGGGTAAAGAGATACATTGCATGGCATATCTCTATGGGTGAAGTTTCAGGGCATATTTCTTTTTATAGCCTGACAAAGCTAGGCAGTTAACAAAGTGCAAGGTAATATAAACACCTGATAAACAAGCAAGCCAGATTCAGTACACAGTAAAGAAAACGTGATATAAGTAATGCAAATGTCAAGTTACCTTCTGATTTTAGAATTATAAAATTAAATTGAATTTTATGGAGAAGTTCTATGTATTTTTAAGGTTACAGGTACATTTGAAAATTCGGTGAAAGCTGGATGCCCTCATCCCAGATATTATGCATATATAAAACTTTGCAAAAGTGATCCTTGAAGTATAGGATCCTTGTCAGAAATTCATGCTAATTTACATAGATTGCTTTGACCTCATATATTTTTGTGAATGTGGGTCACTTGTTCATCTTGGGTTTTTTGTTTTGTTTTGTTTTGTTTTTTGAGACAGTCTTGCTTTGTCCCCCAGGCTGGAGTGCAGTATGGTGATCTTGGCTCACTGTAACCTCCACCTCTCAGATTCAAGCTATTCTCCTGCCTCACCCACCCGAGTAGCTATAGGTACCTGCCGCTATGTCCAGCTAATTTTTGCATTTTTGGTAGAGACAGGGTTTCATCATGTTAGCCAGGTTGGTCTCGAACTCCTGACCTCAAGTGATGCACCTCAGCCTCCCAAAGTTCTGGGATTACAGGCATGAGCCACCACGCCTGGCCTCAACAAGGGATTATGATTTAAAATAATAATACCAGGAAAAGGTATGTATTTCTGAATGAATAAAAACTACATGTTGTATTATCTATTTTAAGAAAACTTCACAGTAAGATGTTTGTCCCTTACAGTCATTTTTCATGCTTCAGAAATAGTATAGTGACTTTCAAACTCTTTTGTGTATAACTCATAGTAAGAAGCACTTTTTATTTAGCAATTCAGGGTACATATATGTGTTTGTGTAAGCAGCTGAAACAAAAGTTTTGTCAAACATTATTTTACATCATGAGATGTAGTCTGGCACTTTTGGTTATATTCTGTTTTTTTCCTACAGAAACTCTGGTCTGCTTATATTTTATATTTATTTAATTACAATATAATGGGTCCTGACCCACAGTTTTAGTAGTCCAAAGTGATAGACATTAGACTCAGAGCACTGGATAAAACACAGCACTCATCCGTGAACAAAAATAAACCACCACAACAAAAACTTTTAAGCTGATTAAAAACTGTTGTCAAACATCGTGATTAATGGTGGTTTCAAAGGATTTCTGTTGAAAAAGCAAGGATACCCACTATCACTTTTTGTTTGGCTATACTTATATGTATTAATCATTGCAGTAAGTCAAGGGGGAAAATGTGATTATAGAGATGGAAAGGAAGTACAACAAAACCAATTTCCTTATTTCCATATGGTATGATTGCCTCCATAAAAAACTAAAAAAAATCTTCAGATCAGTCATTAACAGTAAGTCAACAAGGTTGCCAAAAAGAAGAGACACACATTAAAATTGCTTTCTTGTATCAATAGTCAATTACAGGAAAATGCTGGGGTAAAAATTATTTCATTCTCAATATTAAACAAAGCTGTAAAGTATTCAAAAATAAATCCAATAAAAGAGGTGCAAGAAATACATAATGGATATGAAAGAATGCCTACATGGGGAGGTATATCATGCACATGAATGGTTAAACTTTATATAACACAAATGTAAATATTCCCCAAAATTCTCTAAATTCAATGCAATGCCAGTTGAATGTCCTATAAATTTTTTTGAGGAATTTTATAATCTCATTATAAAATTAATAAGATAGTAGAAGGCCAATAATAGCTAAGATAATTTTGAAGAACAAGGAAACCAACTTCTACCAGGTACCAAGACTTATTATGAAGTTCTATTTGTTATATTAGTAAAATTGATGCAGGGTTGCATGAAGATACCAGTAGAACAGATTATAGGCCACATAAACATATCCACAAACATATGGAAACTTGATATAAGGCAGAGGTACATTACAATGAATGAGAAAAATACAGTTCTTTCTCAGGACTTTATATGTAAACTTTCTATAGACAACAGGCACGTGCCACTGAGCCTAGTTCTCTACCACTTTTAAAAGAAAATGTGAAAATTTTTTTGATCTTCAGATAGAAGAAATGTTCTTAAGCATACAAAGAAAAAAATAATAGAGAGAAACCATAGATTTTGAGATAAACTTGACTGCATTGTGATTTAAAATTCTTGTTGAAAAGAGACACAAAAATAAGCTAGATGTGGTGATATGCACCTGTAATCTCAGCTTCTCAGGAAGCTGAGGCAGAAGGATGGGGTGTACCCGGGAGTTCAAGGCCAGTCTAAGCAATATAGTGAGACCCTGTCCTTTCTTTTTTTCTTTTCTTTTTTTCTGAGACAGGGCTGGAGTGCAGTGGTACAATCTTGGCTCTCTCTAACCTCCTCCTCTTGGGCTCAAATGATCCTCCCACCCCAGCCTCCCAAGTAGCTGAGACTACAGGTACATGCTACTACACTCAGCTAATTATTTAATCTTTTATAGAGATGGGGTCTTCCTACGTTGCCCAAGCTGATCTCAAACTTCTAGGCTCAAGTGATCCTCCTGCCTCAGCTTCCCGAAGTGCTGGGATTATAGGCATGAACCATTGTGCCCAGCCTCTTAACTTCTCTAAGTCCCAGTTTCCTTCCATGTCAGGTTGATGTCAAAATTAAATGATACTGTGCATGTGAAGCCCATAATAATGTTCAACAAATTAGAGTAGCCCTCATATTACAATAAAATAGTTCAAGGACAGCTGTGAAAGGACAGTAGGATTCTGACAAGGCCCTTGCCTTGATTCCGTATAGATTTTAGGATTGTTTTTTCTAGTTCTGTGAAGAATGTCATTGGTATTTTGATAGGGATTGCATTGAATCCGTAGATCACTTTGGATAGTATGGACATTTTAACAATATTAGTTCTTCCAATCCACAAACACAGGATATCTTTCCTTTTAGTGTGTGTGCTCTTTAATTTCTCTTGTTAGTATTTTATGGTTTTCATTGTAGAGATCTTTTACTTCTTTTTTTGAGATAGAATCCCACTGTTTCACCCAGCCTGGAGTGCAGTGACATGATCTCAGCTCACTGCAACCCCCACTTCCTGGGTTCAAGCAATTCTCCTGCCTCAGTTTCCCCAAGTAGCTGGGATTACAGGCATGCACCATCACGCCCGACTGATTTTGTATTTTCCGTTTCACATGTTGGCCAGGCTGGTCTGAAACTCCTGAGCTCAAGTGATCTGCCCACCTCGGCCTCCCAAAGTGCTGGGATTACAGGTGTGAGCCACTGTACCCAGCCGAAGATCTTTTACTTTTTTGGTTCAATTTCTTCTTAGAAGGTTTTGTTTGTTTGTTTGTTTGTTTGTTTTTGTAGCTATTATAAATGGGATTGCTTTCTTGATTTTTTTTTTCAGATTGTTCACTGTTGGTATGTAGAAATGCTACTGATTTTTGTATGCTGATTTTTTTTTTTTTTTTTTTTTTTTTTTGAGACGGAGTTTCGCTCTTGTTACCCAGGCTGGAGTGCAATGGTGCGACCTCGGCTCACCACAACCTCCGCCTCCTGGGTTCAGGCAATTCTCCTGCCTCAGCCTCCTGAGTAGCTGGGATTACAGGCACGTGCCACCATGCCCAGCTAATTTTTTGTAGTTTTAGTAGAGACGGGGTTTCACCATGTTGACCAGGATGGTCTCGATCTCTTGACCTCGTGATCCACCCGCCTCGGCCTCCCCAAGTGCTGGGATTACAGGCTTGAGCCACCGTGCCCGGCCTTGTATGCTGATTTTTGTATCCTGCAGCTTTGTTGA
Source organism: Sapajus apella (assembly GCF_009761245.1). Lineage (NCBI taxonomy): Eukaryota > Metazoa > Chordata > Mammalia > Primates > Cebidae > Sapajus > Sapajus apella. The sequence continues at coordinate 3,229,924 of NW_022436998.1, forward strand.
ATCATTTATCAGTTCTAACAGGTGTTTTTGGTAGAGTCTTCAGGTTTTTCTAAATATAAGATTATGTTGTCTACAAACAATGACAGTTTGACTTCTTTCCATGTTGGATACTCTTTATATCTTTCCCTTGTCTAATGGCTCCGGCTAGGACTTCCAGTATTATGCTGTATAAAGTGGTAAAAGTGGGCATGCTTGTCGTCCTCTGGATCTTTAAGCAAAGGCTTTCAGTTTTTCTCTGCTCCATAGGATGTTAGCTATGAGTTTGTCATATATGTCCTTTATTGGTTTTTTCTTTTTCTTGTGACAGATGAGAACATATTGTTTTAACATGTGTTCCTTCTGTACCCAGTGTGTTGAGAATGTTTATCATGAAGGGATGTTGAATTTTATCAAATGCCTTTTCAGCTTCTGTTGAAATGATCATATGGTGTTTGTCCTTGATTCTGTTATTGTGATGTATCACATTTTTCTTTTGTTTTGTTTTGAGACAGAGTCTCACTCTCTTGTCCAGGCTGGAGGGCAGTGGTGCGATCTTACTGCAACCTCCACCTCCCGGGTTTGAGTGATTCTCCTGCTTCAGCCTCCTGAGTAGCTGGGATTACAGGCACGTGCCTGGCTAATTTTTTTTTTTTTTTTTTTTTTTTTTTGAGATGGAGTCTTGCTCTGTTGTCCAGACTGGAGTACAGTGGCTCTGTCTTGGCTCTCTGCAACCTCCAGACCTCAGGTGATCCACCTGCCTCGGCCTCCCAAAGTGCTGGGATCACAGGTGTGAGCCACTGTTCCTGGCCTAATTTTTGTTATTTTTAGTAGAGACTGGGTTTTACTACGTTGGCCAGGCTGGTCTCGAACTCCTGATCTCAGGTGCCTGCCTCAGCCTCCCAAAAGGCTGAGATTGCAGGTGTGAGCCACCACACCTAGCCTTGTGATGTATTGTGTTTATTGATTTGTATGTATCACACTTTCGCCCAGCTGGAGTACAGTGGTGCCATCTCAGCTCACTGCAACCTCCGCCTTCTGCATTCAAGCAACTCTCCTGCCTTAGCCTCTCAAGAAGCTGGGATTACGGGTGCCTACCACCACGTTCAGCTAATTTTTTTTTTTTTTTTTTGAAATGGAATTTTGCTCTTTTTTTGCCCAGGCTAGAGTGCAATCTTGGCTCACTGCAACCTCTGCCTCCCAGGTTCAAGAGATTCTCCTGCCTCAGCCTCCCGAGTAGCGGGATTACAGGTGCCAGTCACCATGCCCAGCTAATTTATGAATGATATTTTTAATATGTTATTGAATTCACTTAGTGTCCACTTCAGCTTTTTCTCTTCATTATTCACATATGCCTTTAGTTTCATAGTACCTGATAAATTGGAAGCCATTTTACTGCCCTATTTTGTTTTTGTTTTTGTTTGCCTCTCCATGGAATTAAAGTAGGAACAGTTGAATATTTATAAGTAGATTTGGAATAGTAAGAGGAAAAGCTTAGTTCTTGTTATTCCTTACTGATATGTTTCTCTAAACATAACACTGTTGACACTGTGGGAGCAACTGGGTGTAGTCAGCTGGGAGGGAAATAAAAGAAGGAAGTCAAAGAGTGGGTGGGAGCAACAAAACAGGTACTCCTTCATGTGTAGGTACAATGAAAGGCAAAATGGGAAGACACAGAGATAGAGAGGGTAGAGCTGTATTTTAGGTGTGGGGGACATTTTTTTTTTTTTTTTTTTTTTTTTTTTGATACTGAGTCTTACTCTGTTGCCCACGTTGGAGTGCCGTGGGATGATCTTGGTTCACTGCAGTCTCCACCTCCTAGGTTTAAGTGGTTCTCGTGTCTCAGCCACACAAGTTGCTGAGATAATAGGCACATTTCCCAGTGCCCAGCTATTTTTTTGTTTTTTTTTTTTTTTTT
>NW_022436998.1:3231917-3258399 GCF_009761245.1 Sapajus apella
TTTTTTTTTTTTTTTTGAGACGGAGTTTCACTCATGTTACCCAGGCTGGAGTGCAATGGCGTGATCTCGGCCCACCGCAACCTCCGCCTCCTGGGTTCAGGCAATTCTCCTGCCTCAGCCTCCTGAGTAGCTGGGATTACAGGCACGCACCACCATGCCCAGCTAATTTTTTGTATTTTTAGTAGAGACGGGGTTTCACCATGTTGACCAGGATGGTCTCAATCTCTTGACCTCGTGATCCACCCGCCTCGGCCTCCCAAAGTGCTGGGATTACAGGCTTGAGCCACCGTGCCCGGCCTATTTTTTTTTTTTTTTTTTTTTTTTAAGTAGCGACAGGATTTCACCATGTTGGCCAGGCTGGTCTTAAACTCCCGACCTCAGGTGATCTGCCCGCCTTGGCCTCCGAAAGTGCTAGGATTATGCTGTGAGCCACTGTGCCCAGCCAGTGACATCTGTCTGTCTGCCTTTCCTTCCCTTTTTCCTTTCCTTTCCTCTTTCTTTTCTTTTTTTCCCTTCTTTTCTTTACAGTAACCCTAGTAGGTAGTACTCTTACTATTTCCATCTTATATATGAGTAGATTAAGATTTAAGAGAAGATAATTAAATTGCCTGGGGTCCCTCAGCTTTTAAGTGCTGGAGCCAGGATCTGAGCCCAGATTTGGAGCTTTTAAATATTATTCTATTTTGCCTGTTTTAGCGGTACCCAGAATTTAATTCTTCAGGGTCTCAGAGGAGCTGCAGTTTCAGTTCTCCTAAAGTATAAGTAAGATTTCCTTTAGCAGAAGGAAGAGCCATTCAAGGGGAGAAAGAAAAGGAACTAATATTTATCATATGGGTAGTAAGTGCTACACACTGGGTAGGTGTTCTGCTGCCAAATACCATCTCACTTAACCTTCACCATGATACTGAAATTTTATCATCACCTTTGACAGATGCCAAAAGTGATACTGAGAGAATAATTTGACTAATATTTTAGTCTTGCAGAGAGCACAGAGAGGAGAGAGATAGGGTGGTAGTGGAGCTATCTATATAGGTTATGGAATTCAGTATCACGTCAGTCTGAAGTCAAAGCCTGTATTTTTCATGATAATAATTAGGTTGACCCCTAATGCAAAAGCGTGACATGAAGAAACCATGACATGCAAAACCATGACATGAAGAAGAGACTAAGGAATGAGCCTGACATCTTTTAGAGAACATGAAATGGGATAGTTTGAGTGTAACAAAGGATGCTTTTGCATAGAGAAGTAGGAAGGAACGAATAGAAAAATAGAACCAAATGAAATTGTGGAATATGAACCAGAGGGTAGTTCAGTGACTCTTGATCCTGGGGTGAAGATAATTAACACACAAAATCAGACTCTAGTAAAAGTTCAATTACATTTTTCTCTCTTCCTTCCCACCCTATTTCCTCTCTCCTTTCCTTCACCTTTTTTAGTGAATAATTTAAAACATACACAAAAGCATGCAAAATACTATACTCTATGTGTGCATCACCCTATCCCTGACCAATTTTGTATGATCCACATTTCCATTCACCCTTTTGTATTATTTTGAAGATTCTAGATACCATTTTGCTCGTATTTCAGTATATATCTCTAAAAGATAACGATTCATTTTTAAAAACATAAAAATACCATTATTGTTATTACCATTATCATCAAATATCCAGTTCGTGTTCAGATTTCTAGTGTTCTTATAAAAATCGTAATTTTTAAAGTTTATTTGAATCAGAGTCCAAATAAGGTTCAAATATTAGTGATTGTTTGATATGTCTTTTATTATTATTATTTTAATTTTTGTAGAGACAGGATCTCACTGTGTTGCCCAGGCTGGTCTTGAAATCCTAGCTTCAAGAGATCCTCCCTCCTTGATCACTCAAAGTGCCAGGACCCCAAAGTGAAATACCACACTAGCCTGATACGTGTTTTAAGTCTCTTTTTAGTTTATAGGTTCATTCTTCATCTCTTCCTCTACTCCTTCCCCTCACTCTCCTCCTAGAATTTATTTATTGAAGAATCAGGTTTGTTTTATCGAACTTCTCATAGCCTAGATTTTTTTGTTTACTACACCCCTAACAATGTAGTTTAACACATTCCTCTGTCTTCTGTATTTCTACATATTAGCAGTTGGATATAGAGGCTTGATCAAATTTATGTTTGACCTTTTGATAAGACACTGTCATAGGTGGTGGTGTATTTTTCCATTGGGCATACAGTGTCTGGTCATTTATTTATGATGTTGCAGACATTGATTCTCAGTGCGTCACCTTCCTAATTTTGGTTCTTCTAATGCTAATTCTGTCATTCCATCTTTATTGATTAACTTTAGTACTGCTGTAAAATCTCCTTTTCTACTATTTGGCTAGTCAGTGGTACAGTTGCCATAGGTATGGCGGGACAAATGCTTTAATTCCATTCCATTTATTTAACAATTTTCAAAATAATGAGTTGGTTAGTAAGCAGCCTTCAGTGGTGACTAACTTTATTTTAGTATCATATAAACTCATGGATATAAAAACATTTCATATATTTTAGTCCATGTAATCATTTATTGTTCCTTAAGCTTTTCCACGGATTTTGTTACTACCTTTTTTCCCCTTACTGGTATTTATGTCTATGAAAAACTAGAAACTTACTGAAAACAAGAGCTGGACCAGTCAAGTGTAGGAGTATATTCTGGTGATATTTAAGAGGTTTTCGCTTAAAGTCCCCTCTTATAACTCATACCTTATACTTGCATATACTTACTCAGCTACAGAGGAATTGCCATTTTAAATTTTGTGGAAAAATTCACATATATCAAAAGGCTTAGTCTCTCACTTCTAGCATTTTTAGAAGATTGCTATAGCAAGAAGAAAGGGCTTTATTTTTATTTATTTTTCTTTTTTGAGATGGAGTCTCACACTCTTGCCTGGGCTGGAGTGCAATGGTGCAATCTCGGCTCACTGCAACCTCTGTCTCCTGGGTTCACATGATTCTCCTGCCTCAGCCTCCCAAGTAGCTGGGATTACAGGCGCACACCACCACACCTGGCTAATTTTTTGTATTTTTAACAGTGATGGGGTTTCACTGTGTTGGCCAGAATGGTTCCGAACTCCTGACCTCGTGATCTGCCCACCTCAGCCTCCCAAAGTGCTGGGATTACAGGCATGAGCCACCACACCCGGCCAAAAGGGCTTTAAAAAAAAAAAGTTTATAATAATTTCAAGTAACTAGCTATGTTAGGTATGTTAGTCTAACTTTCAGGATCTTGGGTTTTCAGAGAACGTATAAAATTATCATGGGTTGTAACTATCAGGTTGACCTTTCCCTGAGAACCATACTGTTGTAGACACCTCTGGTTTCTAAAACATTTCTAAAACTTCAAACTCATTCCTTCTCAGAGTAAGAAATATATATTGCTGGCTTCAGAATTTTCCAGGAAAATAAATTTTATTCTCTTGAAAATCAGCATTCGTATACATTAGTACTGAGTTTGTAAGCTTTAGTATTCTAAACATAATTTAAAATAGTTATTAAAATGAAAATATAAAGTCGCATTTACTGGATTTTACAATTTACCAACCCCTCTTCACATCCATTATTACATTTCTTAGGCTTCACAAAACCCCATGTTAATATTGAGTAATTATTGTCTAACAGATGCTATGCTGAACCTTAGCATGGATTATTTATTTATTTTTCTTGAGATGGAATCTTGCTCTGTTGCCCAGGCTGGAGTGCAGTGGCTTGATCTCAGCTCACTGCAACCTCTACCTCCCAGGTTCAAGCAATTCTCATGCCTCAGCCTCCCTGAGTAGCTGGGCGTATAGCCGTGCAGGACCATGCCTGGCTAATTTTTGTATTTTTAGTAGAGATGGGGTTTTGCCATGTTGGCCAGGCTTATCTTGAACTCCTCACCTCAGGCGATCTGTCCACCTCCCAAAGTGTTGGGATTACAGGCGTGAGCCACTGCACCCAGCGGATTATTTATATTTTAATTCTCACAGCAATCTATGAGGTTGGTTCTCTTATTATTCCCATTCATGAATAAGTAAACTGGGGCTTAAGAGAGGTTAATAAACTTGCCTGTGTCTCACAGCTAGGAAATGAAGGAGAGTCAGGGATTGAGCCCTTCCTTGCTCTTACCAACTGGACATGTATACATATTATCCATATTTTACAGATGAAATAAATGATCCCTTGGAGATACTTGGAGACCTTTCCAAGGTTGCTTAATTAGCACATGATGGAGTCAGGACAAGAATCCCTGAATTCCCAAATGCCAAGGCAGTGTTCTCTCCTAGCAGGCCTAGAGTGGAAGGGTCACAGTAGGTGAGCAACCCTGATCTTCCATTCACTGCTGGAGCTCACCTGGATGGCAACAGAGCCAGAAAGGTAGGATTCAACATTTTAGTACAAGTAGCAGCATTTTAATTTAACATAAATGACCCAGCTGAATGAGCATAAAATTAGGACAGTATGTGTCTAGAGACTGAACTGGTATTTATTATCCCAGCCTTATTCACATTGTTCTCCATACGTGGATTCTTAGGTGTTGTGGGGGCAGTCATCTGGACCATTTACTCAGCTTCTTCCTTACCTAGTCACAATTTCTATTTTTTCCCTTGGGGAATACGTCTTTTTGTTTCACGATACACTCAGAAGCCAAGAGTCCATCCTACAATTGAATTGTAACAGCAGTGTTGTTTATTTTCTGTTACTTATTCAGTAAGTGTTAAGTACTTTAATATTTTTACAGATTAGTAATGTAGTGTAAGCAGTGGATTATTCATTTTCTTTGCCGTATCGTATTCCATTGTGGTCCTTTGGTGCATTTTAATATAGCATTTTCAGTATTTGCAAATGAGCTGTGCCTTACTGCGTTTGGGCATGCACCTTCTTTATCTTTGTGTTTTAAAATGGACCCTAAAGATAAAGGGACAGGATTAGAATGGTGAGATATTCAAGAACTTCAAAATAAAGGCAAATGAACCAGAGTTAGTTAACTCGAAATAAGTGTTAAGTTCTAGATGGAGGTCAGGATTTTGGTCTTTGTAAAGTTTGAGTTTGTGTGTATGTTTTTAACCAGGATATTTACTAGATCATGAATAGGCAAGTCATGTTACATTTAGACTAAAAATCTGATGTCGATCTAACATTGTTGAAATAAAAATTTCTCCAAACTTGGGTATCGCAATGTGTCAGTCTTAGTTCACGTATTTTAGAAATCTGAGCTTGGCAGTGTAAAGGACTAAGGAGCTTAAGCAAAAGTCCCTCTGGAACTGTGGCTCTTAGAATTTCATTTAGAAGAAAAGAGAGGCACCATCAATACTCAAATTTCACCTTGATATGAGAGAACTTCAAACATTCTCCAGCAGAAGGCTTTTTTTTTTCCCCTCAAGGAGTTAGGACTATGCACCTAAGGGCACCTGGCCCCTTCAGGTAGAGTGAGAGAATGTCTCAGAACCTCTCTGGGCAGTAAAGCAGACCTGAAATTGAACAGGGTCTTATTATTATTATTATTATTTTCAGACGGAGTCTCACACTGTCATCCAGGCTGGACTGAGTGGCACGATCTTGGCTCACTGCAGTCTCTGCCTCCTGGTTTCAGGTGATTCTCATGCCCCATTGAGTAGGTGGGATATAGGCAGGCCACCATGCCTGTCTAATTTTTATATTTTTAGTAGAAGTGTTTCACCATGTTTGCTAGGCTGGTCTTGAACTTCTGGCCTCAAGTGATGCACCTGTCTTGGCCTCCCAAATACTGGGATTATAGGCATGAACCACTGTGCCCAGCTGGTAATACTGGTCTTTAGTGAGAAATGGAGAAGACTAATTAAGAACCTAGAGCCAACCTGGGCAACACAGAGAGACCCTGGTTCTACCAAAAAAAAAAAAAAAAAAAAAAAAAAAAAGCTGGATGTGATGGTAAATGCTTGTGGTCTGAGCTACTATGGAGGCTGAGGTAGAAGGATCACTTGACCTCAGGACATCAAGGCTGCAGTGAGCTGTGATTACACTACTGCAGTCTAGCCTGGGCAACAGAGTAAGACCCTGTCTCAAACAAAAACAAAAACACCTGGAAACTTGGATGATAGGCTACTTCTAGTGAGTATCATGCATATGGTTACTTTGTGACTAGGAAAAGGTTAATGAGTTAAGGTTAAGATTACTTGCTAGGCTGTTTCTTGCACACTCTCTTCAGTGGATCTGTTGATTCAAGCATTCTAGGACATGAATCTTGACTCAGTGCTATGCAGCACTGCAGAGCTAAAGACTGAATTTGAGAGTGCCATCTGGTGGCTCTCTGTAGACATTTAGTTTCATGCAAAAAGAACTTTCCCAATGCCCATATATTAGATGCTATAAAAACACAAGAAAAAAAACTAAACCACATCAAGAACATACTCTACCATAGTTTTATCCCTGCAGAAGAAAGGATCTCACTTAGTAGTGTAATTAGAAACAATATAAAAGTTGTTATGCCAGGATCTTAGGATATTTCTGGTCAAGATACTATTTTGGAGAGACACTGATCATTGGAATTTCATCTCCCAGTCCCTAATTTGCAAGGTATTATTTAGAGAATTTGACTATTTGTTTTTTATTTGTATATTTTACCCTACTTGAATTAATTATAAAGATTTCATGGGAGCTGTTAGTGGTACACCACATATATCGCTGGAGAGTTATAAAAATAGCACTGCATCCTATTTTTGCCAGTCTAGATCACATCTGTGAGAATTCACATCACAAATTTAATACTTTGGCCCAAAATAGTAAATTTCTTTCCACAAGTAACTTGGCAATTTCCGAAAAAATCCCAGAGTGACTGTTCAATTAATCGTGGAGTACATAGGGAGTTGAAAATTAAAATAAGCATGAATGGAGGCCATGTGGATCTTATTTTGTCTTTTAAGCACTTGTAAAACCTACTATCTCATAGGGATTTTGAGATATATATATATATTTTCTTTTTTTTTTTTGAAACAAAGTCTCACTCTGTCGCCCAGGCTGGAGTGCAGTGGTGTGATCTTGGCTCATTGCAACCTCCACCTCCTGGTTCAAGTGATTCTCATGCCTCAACCTCCCGAGTAGCTGAGACTACAGGCGCCCGCCACCATGCCCAGCTAATTTTCTATTTTTAACAGAGAGGGGGTTTCACCATGTTGGTCAGGCTGGTCTCAAATTCCTAACCTCAGGTGTTCGAGGCCTGCCTTGGCCTCCCAAAGTGCTGGGACTACAGGTGTGAGCCACTACACCCGGCCAAGAAGTATAATTTTTATAAGACACTTTTAGTTCAGTAGGGAAGACTATAGTTTAAAACGGAGCTAGTTTGTACTTTATTATCCTGTTTATTCACTTGATATTCAAATAAATTTAACTTATTATGTGTAGTAGAACTCTGTTTTTAACGTTTATCTTATAGCAATATCAGTGATAGTTAAAAAACTTTAAAGTATGTTTTGCTTTTTCTAAGAAATGCCTTTTCTTCCTTTCCAGGTAACAAATACACTCTGGAGACTAGACCAAACCAAGAAGGCATTGATGTAAGACAAGAACTACTGAAATTCCATTCTACTTACTATTCATCCAACTTAATGGCTGTTTGTGTTTTAGGTCGAGGTAAGAACCCTAACAACTTTTTATAGAATTGGATAGTGTAAACTCTTTGTGTTGGCTTTTTCAAAGTATTAGAAGATGGATATAAGATAGAACTGCCTCTTTGCTCAGAGTCTTTTGAAAATGATCTACTTGTTAGAGAATATGTAGATGGGGATTTTTATGTCTAAATCATTGTGTTCCCAAAAGAAGTTTAAATGGAGTTTGGAAAAAAATACAAATTATTACAGTAATTGGTGCTCTACTTATATAAAAGCAAGGCAAGCCCAGCCTGGGCAACATAGTAAGACCATGTCTCTACCAAAAAAAAAGAAAATTTTTTTTTTTTTTTAATTAGCAGGATGTAGTAGTCTGCACCTATAGTCCTAGCTGCTAGAGAGGCTGAGGGAGGAAGATCGCTTGAGCCCAGGAGTTAAAGGCTGCCATGGGCTGTGACTACACCACTGCACTCCAGCCTGGGTGGCAGAGAGAGATCCCATGTAGAAAACACAAAAAGGAAAAAGATTGGCAGATTCTCCGCAAAAATCTACTTACACTAACTTACACCAGCCTCCACTTATACCAGCCTGGGCAACATGATGAAACCCCATCTCTACTAGAAATACAAAAATGAAGCTGGGCACAGTGGCTCACGCTTATAATCCCATCACTCTGGGAGGCTGAGTCAGGTGGATTACCTGAAGTCAGGAGTTTGAGACCAGCCTGGCCAACATGGTGAAATCTCATCTCTACTAAAAATACAAAGATTAGCCATGTGTGGTGGCACACACCTGTGGTCCCAGCTACTCAGGAGGCTGAGGCACAAGAATCACTTGAACCTGGGAGGTGGAAGATGCAGTGAGCAGAGATTGCGCTGCTTTACTCCAGCCTAGGCAACAGAGCAACACTCTGGGAAGAAAAAAAAAGAAGAAGAAGAAGTACTGAAGTGAGGCTGGGCATGGTGGTTCACATCTATAATCCCAGCACTTTAGGAAGCTGAGATGGGTGGATCACCTGAGGTCAGGAGTTTGAGACCAGCCTGACCAACATGGTGAAACCCTATCTCTACTAAAAATATAAAAATTAGTCATGTGTGGTGGCTCACACCTGTAATCCCAGCGACTCGGGAGGCTGAGGTAGGGGAATCGCTTGAACCCAGGAGGTAGAGGTTGCAGTGAGCCAAGTTTGTGCCACTGCACTCCAGCCTAGGCAACAGAGTGAGACTCTGTCTCAAAAATAAATAAATAATAGCTGGGTGTAGTGGAGCACACCTATAGTCACAGCTACTTGAGAGGCTGAAGCACAAGACTCACATGAGAATCATTTGAACCCAACAGACGGACGTTACAGTGAGCCTAGGTTGCACCACTGCACCACTGCATTCCAGCCTGGGTGACAGAGTGAGACCTTGTCTCCAAAAAAAAAAAAAAAAAAAAGCCAATCACTTAGAAACTTCTAACATCTGACACACTGGGCTTAAACTATCTATTTACAAGCTGAATGTTATATTTTGTCTGCTTGTAGTTCAGTATATATGTCTGTTAGGAATCATAGTTTTCCAAATGCAATTAATTATTGTTTCTAATATTTGTTTTAATTTTATTATAATATTTGTGAAATAACATTGTGATTATTTGTGAATAATTGTTTAAAGTATAAAGAGATAGGTGTGAGGCATAATCATTTTCACATTTTCCTTTTAATGGTACTGAGACTTCTCAGGAGATCCTAAGATTTTAAGCACTCCCTGTAGTATCCTATGATTTGCTTAAGTTCTGTTTTTCTTGTCTGTTTTCTTGTAGAATCTTTAGATGAATTGACTAATCTGGTGGTAAAGTTATTTTCTGAAGTAGAGAACAAAAATGTCCCATTGCCAGAATTTCCTGAACACCCTTTCCAAGAAGAACATCTTAAAGTAAGTGCATAAATTTTGGTATTTTGTCTTAATTTATAAACATGATATATACCTAGTTTACCATCGAACAGGTGAAAATTTTTGGAGGTTTCATTATTTATGTAGTTTTTTTTTTTTTTTTAAGCAGTCTCGCTTTGTCATCCACGCCGGAGTACAGTGGTATGATCATGGCTCACTGAAGCCTCAACCTCCCTGGCTCAATGGATTCTCCCACTTCAGCCTTATGAGTAGTTGGGACTACAAGCACACACTACCACACCTGGCTATTTTTAGTAGAGACAGGTTTCACTATGTTGCCATGACTGATCTTGGACTCCTGATCTCAAGTGACACGCCTGCCTCAGCCTCCCGAAGTGCTAGGATTATAGGCGTGAGCCACTGCACCCAGCCCCTATATAGTTTTCCTTTTGTTTCTGTTTTTTTTGTGTGTTTTTTTTGACACAGAATTTCACTCTATCATCCAGGCTGGAGCGCATTGGTGCTATCTCAGCTCTTTGCAACCTCTGCCTCCCGGGTTCAGGCAATTCTCCAGTCTCACCCTCCTGAGTAGCTGGGACTACAGGTGTGTGCCACTGTGCCCAGCTAATTTTTGTATTTTTAGTAGAAATGGGGTTTCACCTTCTTGGCCAGGCTGAGGTCAAACTCCTGACCTCAGGTGATCTGCCTGCCTTGGCCTCCCAAAGTGCTGGGATTTCGGGTGTGATCCACCACACCCGGCCCCTTTGTGGTTTTAAATATTTGTCAGGATAATCAGATCAGTCTCACATTTATTAGGATCATGAATCACCAAAAGCATATCAATATGGTCTGGTCTTTACACGCTAAAAGGAGTTTTGGTAACTGTAGTCTTAACATTGACTGTTGAAACTGCTACCCAGTACCTGAAGATAAGCATTCAAAGCTATTAATATTTAGCTGCATAATTCAGGGGGTAAAACATGGACTATATACCAACTGTAATGAAATTCCACTAAGAGAATGCTGAGTCATTTTTTCTATGTGGTCAGTGTATGATTTTCTGTGGCAGTTGATTTGCTCTTAAATTTGGGATTCTTCCACGAAAGTCATGATTCTTCGTAGTTTAGAAATATTTTCTTCAGTAGGAGTTGTATATAGCTAATCTCCGTGATTTGTTTTCTTCAGCAACTGTACAAAATAGTACCCATTAAAGATATTAGGAATCTCTATGTGACATTTCCCATACCTGACCTTCAGAAATACTACAAATCAAATCCTGGTCATTATCTTGGTCATCTCATTGGGCATGAAGGTCCTGGAAGTCTGTTATCAGAACTTAAATCAAAAGGTAAGTCTTCTGGGCAGCAGCTTCTGAGTGTCCACCACATCTTTTCACTTTGGCTCTCATTTTCTTCTGAATATTATTCTATGAAGGATCATTCTTAGATGAGAGCATTTTGGGTTAGTGAGTGAGGTAGTGGTTGTTGGCATGCTCTTGTTTTTTTTTTTTTTGTTTTTTTCCCTTATTTAGATAGAGACGAGGTTTTGCCATTTTGCCCAGGCTGGTCTCAAACTCCTGGTCTCAAGCGATCCGCCTGCCTTGGCCTCCCAGAGTGCTGGGATGACAGGGGTGAGCCACTATGCCCAGCCAGTAGGCTACTCTTGATTGGGAATTGATTCGAGGAATCTTCAGGAAAGCCCTCACTTCTGCAGCATCTGAAACTGCTTTTCTGAACTGATTTTTTCTCCCAATCTTTTTTGTAAGAGGTTCATTCCGATATCTTAGAAACATACAGTATAAATTTTTAAAAATTTTCTTATCTTGAAATAAGCCACACATGCATTCAATCATGTTGATTTCCTTTGAATGTTGCAGGCTGGGTTAATACTCTTGTTGGTGGGCAGAAGGAAGGAGCCCGAGGTTTTATGTTTTTTATCATTAATGTGGACTTGACTGAGGAAGGATTGTGTAAGTATTGATTCACCTTTTTGCTTTTGAATGAAAATTTACTTTCTATGATTTTTTTAACTTCTTCATGCTGTGAATCTGTTGTTTATGTTGAAAGATATAACATTTTAATTCATACAACTTATCCGTTGTATTTTTCATATGTAAGTTGGCCTTTGTTTCATGGATGATTCTTCTTCCCCTTAACTGATCATTATGTTGCACTTGTTAAACGTGTACTTAGCTTTTTATTTGCTCATTTACTATCCCAACACCCTTTCTGTCACATATCCCTGAGCCCAGAGGTCCATGTGTGGGGGACACCTAAAACCAGTCTCAGGGAGGTAAGGACTCCATTTTCTAAGAGGGACCATCTTCCGCTTACCTGACTTTACCTTAGGAGTGAGCTCACTGCTTTGAAGGATTCAAGGACTGAATGGTTTTTAAGTGTGCCCCTTTTTTCCAGTACATGTTGAAGATATAATTTTGCACATGTTTCAATACATTCAGAAGTTACGTGCAGAAGGACCTCAAGAATGGGTTTTCCAAGAGTGCAAGGTACTTTTGTTTCACCAAAATTTTTCTTAAGGAATCTATTTTTCAAGAACAAATACATGTGAATTAATTTAAATGTAAGGCCCAGTTAAACTTTTGAAGTTTTTTTCCTAATTGAACTCTAAAATTTTGCAATGTATAATAGTATTAGTTAAGGCTTAGTTGTACTAGTCTGATTTGCTATTTGGGGCACAACTAAGGGGTAAGGCATCATGTAGCTGTTTTTAGGATGGAAAAGGGAAGAAATGAAATTGCTTTTCCATCCCTCAGAAGAAAACCAGCAGTTTCTTGAGCTGGAATCTGTCAGGGATTATGCTACTCCCTGCCTGAAGCTGCATGAGCTCTGTCATTTTCAGATCTTTAAATCTGTAGCAAACTCTCTAAGAAGTAATGAATTGCTTTATGTATGATTGTGTTATTAAATAAAAGTGATTTTATTATGTATGTATGAGAAGAGCCTGGCTTTGTTTTTCTTTTGCATAAAATAAATGATGTTTGTCTTTCACATTTTTAAAAACCTTTTTAAAAAGGGTTTTTAAAAACATGTACTTTATATTTAAAGCTTATCAAGATTCTCAAATGTATTTTAGAATGAGAAACATCTTCTTTAACTAGATAAAAGTTTAAAGGTATAATCTCTCTGCTTCTGAAAATTATGGTAATAACTCCTACTCTGTGTGCTGTTCTCTGAATGAGTCACCAAAATCATCTATGGTGGAATTGTTGAATCTCACAAACTTCTTTCACACAGTTTTTCTAAATTCTTTGGCTACCAGTTTCAACAACTTAGGCTATAGAATCTTATCCTGTATTCCTTATTTTCACCAAAAATTGTTTACCTATATTGCTTTTGGTTTTAAGCCTAGGTTGATGGATTAAATTTTATACACATTAAGAAATTTTTAAAATATTCCATACATTTCTAAATCAAGCATAGCCATTTTTTCAGAAAGTCTGATAAAGTTAAATATGGAGTAGAAAGTTTATAGGGCAAGTCAAACACTTAAAAGTTTCTAAGTAAGGGTGGACATATCTAATTGGATTAACTTTCTGTTTTAGGACTTGAATGCTGTTGCTTTTAGGTTTAAAGACAAAGAGAGGCCACGGGGCTATACATCTAAGATTGCAGGAATATTGCATGTAAGTTTGTTGTCATTTTACTGTATACATTGGTGTATAAAGTATTTCAGCAATCTTGCATATATTATTTTCAGTAATAAGTTATTGAAATTAAAGCTGAAGTATAAAACTTTAAACTTTGTAGCAACAGGGCAAATTTAGAAGTCAAGATATGTTTAAATTCTTAATTTTCATAATCCTGAAATTTATTTTCCATATTTTTATTAAGTAGGCATTTTGCTTATTGGCTTTAAATATATTTCAGTTCTACAGCATGTCAAGTGCTACTCTGTGAAAGCTATCAGTCATTTACTTTTTAAAATTTCCATTGCTACCATCCTAGTCTCAGCTGTCATTATTTCTTGCTTGGGCTACCATGATAATAGTCTTTGACCTGGGATCCCTGTTTTCCTCTTGGTCCCCATTGTAGTTTATTTTTCCAGCTTCGGTGATCTTTTGAAAACTAAAATCTTAATGTTTCACTCCTCTGTTTAAATTCCTTCAGTGGTTTCCTAACAGAATTGGCATAAAATGCAAAATTTTCCTTGGCCTACAAAGTGATGTGGCCCCAGCCTATCTGGCCATCTTCCATACCACTGTCCAACCCACCTCTCCCATTTGCATTCCACTCCACCTGTATTGGCTCTCTAATTTTCAAGCATTAAGTTTATTCCTCCCTCTTAAGTTCTTTCCATTGCTATTTTCTCTACATGAAACACTCTTCTATCTGATCTTTGTCTGACTAGGTTCTTATCATTTGAGTCTCCACTCAGATTTCTTCTCCTCAGGGAGAACTTCTCTGACCTCCCAATCTAAAATAATGCCCCTGCCCTTTTTTTTAAAATTGTTTTCATAGCACCTGTCACTAAAATTATAATATTTATTTATTGTCTGCCTCCCTCCCAATTAGAATGTCTGTGTACTTCTTGGAGGATAAAGGATTTAATGTGTCTTACCTACAGTTGTATCCATAGTTCGTGGAACAGTGCCTGGCACAGAGTAGATGTTCATTAAATATTTATTGAATGAATGAATCAGTCAGTGTGTCTCAGTATATTGGAAGTTGCTCTTACCAAGAAGCATCTTCTGCATTATTTTTCTACACTGGCCAAAAATAGAAGCAATTTTTTTCCGCAACAACTTTCTAAATGTTTGTCTAATTTCTTTCATAGAAATTTAAGAGGAAATTCTGTTCATAAAAATGTGTGTACTTTGTATTAAAAATCCTGTAGGTGTCAACATTTCACTATCAAATTTTCTTCATTAACAACTATTCAGTTTTTAACCAGAAATATTCATGGTTTTCCCTGAAAGAAATGTGATTTTGCTCTATATAATGTAAGTATGTCTGGGATTAACAGTGTTTTTGGCAGAATTATCAAACAATATGAAACTGCTTAACAATGTGGTAGGAAAGAAAAAACAATTTAAGGCGACAGAAAATTTTTCCAATGGAGCACAATTTAATTGAAGGGAGAAAGAGTATACAGTAATGAACTCAATGTGTTACATATCTGCTTTAATAAATTAAACTCTTTAGTAGCCTTGTATATTTTATTTATTTATATTTTCCTTTTTAAAAGTATTATCCCCTAGAAGAGGTGCTAACAGCGGAATATTTACTGGAGGAATTTAGACCTGACTTAATAGAGATGGTTCTCGATAAACTCAGACCAGAAAATGTCCGGTGAGTCACCATACAGATTTTACTATTATACACTAAAATTTCAATAATAACTAGAATCTGAAAAATTTGAAATTGTGAATAAAATGCTTTTAAACATTTTATCAAGCATGATTACAAAAGTAGAGAATAGTATAATGAAGCAACACCAAGCTTCAACCATTAATACATGGCCAGTTTTTTAATCTATACCCATCCCTCTTCAGTCATCCTCCTTCCACCCTGGATTATTTTGAGGCAATATCTCTAAAAGATGAGGACATTTTTAAAAACAAATATAAGGCTGGGCATGGTGGCTCATACCTGTAATCCCAGCACTTTGGGAGGCTGAATTGGGCGGATCCCTTGAGGTCAGGAGTTTGAGGTCAGCCTGACCAACAAGGAGAAACCCCATCTCTGCTAAAAGTACAAGATTAGCTGGGTGTGGTGTCACATGCCTGTAATCCCTCCCAGCTACTCAGGAGGCTGAGGCAGGAGAATC
Organism: Sapajus apella; assembly: GCF_009761245.1. Lineage (NCBI taxonomy): Eukaryota > Metazoa > Chordata > Mammalia > Primates > Cebidae > Sapajus > Sapajus apella. Next base: position 3,247,163 of record NW_022436998.1, read on the forward strand.
ACTTGAACCCGGGAGGTGGAGGTAGGTTGTGATCAACCAAGATCACACCATTGCACTCCAGCCTGGGCAACCAAGAGCAAAACTCTGATAATATAATTTTATTATCATAAGTAAAATAGAATAATAAACTGTCTTAACCTGGCTTTATTCTAACTCAAAGCCCCAAAGTATCAGCCCACCTCTAGCTCATATAAGCAAGTGAAAGTACCCTTTTTTGCTTAAGCCACAGTAAAGATTACAATCTCAGAATCCTCCTGATTGACCAGTGGTCAACCAGGAAATCAGAAGTTCAAACTCTTACAGTAGCAGAGGTATTCTTGCTAGAGGAAAATAGTCACTAAAGTGCTTATGAGCCACAATATGATAGTCCTCCCTTAAAACTGAATTTCATCTATGTTTTCTTTTTTTTTTTTTTTTTTTTTTTTGAGACGGAGTTTCACTCTTGTTACCCAGGCTGGAGTGCAATGGCGCGATCTCGGCTCACCGCAACCTCCGCCTCCTGGGTTCGGGCAATTCTCCTGCCTCAGCCTCCTGAGTAGCTGGGATTACAGGCACGCGCCACCATGCCCAGCTAATTTTTTGTATTTTTAGTAGAGACGGGGTTTCACCATGTTGACCAGGATGGTTTCGATCTCTTGACCTTGTGATCCACCCGCCTCGGCCTCCCTAAGTACTGGGATTACAGGCTTGAGCCACCGCGCCCGGCCTCATCTATGTTTTCTAAAGTCAAATGATAGAACGAATATAATTGAATGATGCATTTTACATTTTTAATTTTTCTCCTCTTCTAGGGAAGTATTTTTGAAATTCTGGCAATTTGGTGATTGGGAAAATATGCTTTTTGGAACAGTTGTTTTATGAATAAAATCAACAATGTGATAGAACTTTTTGAAGAAAAAATCTTTTTGGGTTGGGTGCAGTGGCTCACACTTGTAATCCTGGAACTTTGAGAGGCTGAGGTGGGCTCATCAGCTGAGGTCAGGAGTTCGAGACCAGCCTGATGAACATGGAGAAACCCCATCTCTACTAAAAATACAAAATTAACCGGGTGTGGTGGCGCATGCCTGTAATCCCAGCTACTCAGGAGGCTGAGGCAGGAGAATCACTTGAACTCGGGAGGAGGAGGTTGCAGTGAGCTGAGATTGCACCATTGCACTTCCAATCTGGGAAACAAAAAAAAAAAACTTTAAAAAAAAAAAAAAAAAAAAAAAAAATCTTTTTGACAGAACTTTTCTATCAAAGTATTTTCCTAGTTACCATTGTTTGAACTTTTCCAGACATATTGTCAAAGATTCATTAGCTATAATTGCATATATATGATTTTCACTATACTGTTTAGGTTGAGAACAATAATTAATGTCTTCTAATGTTCAGGTGGGCTTGGCCTAGCTATTGTCACTTCTAGGTGGTTGATGACTTTCTTCTAGGAAATGCTGTTAGCCAGATTTTACCTGATCTCATGCTAGGATTCAGTTAAATATTGTTTTTTTTTTTGGGAAGCCAAGGCAGGAGGATCACTTGAGCCTAGGAGTTAAAGACCAGCCTGAGCAACATAGTGAGAGCCCATCTCTATTTTTAAAAGTTTTAGTAATTTTTTATGTTATGATAGAGTGTTTGGGTGAGTACAGATGATTATCTAGCTTCAGGAACAAGTTTTTATAGAGATAGCATCTTACTGTGTTGCCCAGGCTGGTCACAAACTCCTGACCTCAAACAATGCAGCTCAGCCTCCCAAAGTGCTAGGATTATAGCCATGAGCCACTGTGCTCAGCCTAAAATTTCTTCTTTTCTTTTTTCTCTTTTTTTAAAAATTATTATTGTTTGATGAGCCTAGAATTTTTAAATTGGAATAAGATACCATGGTTTTGAGGTTTAAAAAATATATTAAGGGTCAAAATTTAGAAGTATTTTTCAATGAAAATAACATGAAATTATGTAGAAATTAAATTTCTGGTTTGATGTACCCAGTCATAACAGGTCACAATGTTTCCTACTCAGTTTCTTACCAATATTATAAGCCTCCAGTTGTTGCCTAATCCTTAATTACTCAAGAATTGATTATGATACAGAAAATCATATTGAAAAATTAGAGGAAGTTACCGAAAGCTGTGAATTACATTTGAGATTGGTGAGTTGATCATTCTGCCTTTAACAGCAAATGCTGTTTTTCAACTCTAGATAATTTAACTACTGAGGAATTGAAAAATGAAGAAATCTTCCCTTTTCCATTCAGTGAACAACAGAGAAAATTGTAAATTAAATATTTGTATAACCGAATATTTTAAGCTATTTATGCCTAATGTAGTCTATTGGGGGATGGGGAGATACAGTTCACATAATATAAATGGTTTAAATTGATATATGTACCAATAACATGGTTACATATGTAGAAAATCCTAAGGAATCTTCATTCCCATGCAAAAATCTGGAACTAATAAGTGAATTCAGCACAGTCACAGGTGGGAAGGTCAATATACAAAAATTAAGTGCATTTCTATATATAGCAACAAAAAAGTAGAAAATTAAAAGAAATATTGGCAGTGGCAACAAAAACATAACATTACTAGGAATGAGTTTAACCAAAGATATCAAGACCTCCACATAAAAAACTAAGAACAGTAGAAGAGAGCAAACAGTAGCCAAGAAAAATGAAAGAAGACCGAAATAAATGGAGAAGCATAGTATATTCATAAATTAGGAGACTTGATATTATTAATATGTTAGTTCTCTCCAATATGATTCATAGACTTAATGTAATCATAACCAAAATCTTGGTAGGCTTTTTTTCTTTTTCTTCTTTGTCGTTATTTATTTAGAGACAGGGTCTTGCATTGTCACCCAGGCTGGCGTGTAGTAGCGGGATCATAGCTCACTGCAGCCTTGACCTCTTGGGCTTTAGTGATCCTCCTGCCTCAGCTTCCTGAGTAGCTGGGACTACAGATGCAAGCCACTATGCCTGTATAATTTTTTTTTTTTTTTTTTTTTTTTCGAGATGGAGTTTTAGCCTCATCACCCAGGCTGGAGTGCAATGGTGGGATCTCAGCTTACAGCAACCTCCACCTCCCAGGTTCAAGCGGTTCTCCTGCCTCAGCCTCTCGATTAGCTGGGATTACAGGCACCTGCCACTATGCCTGGCTAAGTTTTGTATTTTTAGTAGAGACGGGGTTTCAACATGTTGACCAGGCTGGTCTTGCCTGACCTCAGGTGATCTGCCCACCTCAACCTCCCAAAGTGCTGGGATTACAGGTGTGAACCAGCATACCCGGCCTTTTTTTTTTTTTTCCCCCTGAGAAGGAGTCTTGCTCTGTTGCCCAGGCTGGTATGTAATGGCACAATATTGGCTCACTACACCCTCTGCCACCCGCCTCCTGAGTAGCTGGGATTACAAGTGCATACCACCAAGGCTAACTTCTGTATTTTTAGTAGAGATGGGGTATACCATGTTGGTCAGGCTGGTCTCAAACTCCTGACCTCGTGATCCACCTGTCTTCCAAAGTGCTGAGATTATAGGTGTTAGCCACCATGCCCAGCAACCCCCCCCCCCCCTTTTTTTTTTTTTTTTTAAAGACAGAGTCTTGCTCTTTTGCCCAGGCTGGAGTGCACTAGTGTGATCTTGGCTCACTGCAACCTCCTCCTCCTGGGTTCAAGCAATTCTTATAACTCAGCCTCCCAAGTGGCTGGGATTACAGGGATGTGCCATCAATGTCCAGCTAATTTTTTTGTTTTTTGTAGAGATAGAGTCTTGTTATGTTGCCCAGATTAGTCTCGAACTCCTGAGCTCAAATGATCCTCGCACCTCAGCTTCCCAGAGTGCTGGGATTACAGGCATGTGCCACTACACCTTGCCTTTTTTTTTCCCTTTTATTTTTTTCTGAGACGGTCTCACTCTGTCGCCCAGGTTGGAGTGCAGTGGTGCAATCTGATCTCACTGCAACCTCTGTCTCCTGGGTTCAAGCGATTCTCTTGCCTCAGCCTCCCGAGTAGCTGGGATTACAGGTCCATGCTACCACGTAGAGATGGGGTTTCACCATGTTGGCCAGGCTTTTTCTTTTTTTTAGAAATTGGTAAACTGATTCCAAAATTTATATAGACATGCAAAGGACCTAGATAAGTCAGAACACTCCTGAAAAAAAAATCACCAAATACAGGAGGAATTAAACCACTGAATTTGAGGACATTAGTATAAAGCTTCAGTAATTAAGACATGGTAGTATTGATATCATATAGATAGACAAATCATGGGAACAGAACAGAGAGTCCAGAAGTAGTTCCACATATACATGGTCAGTTGATTTTTTTTGTTGTGGTTAAAAAACCACTTCCCTTTTCTCTCTCCCCTTTTCTATGAGTTTAACTACTTTCAATACCTAATTTAAGTGGAATCTTTCTGTGCCTGTTTTATTTCACTAACTGTGTCTTCAAGGTTCATCCATGTTATGGCATAAAACAGGATTCCCTTTCTTTTTAAGGCTGAATAATGTTCCATTGTATATATGTACCATATTTTCTTTATGCATTTATCTATCAGTCAGTTGGTTTTTTTTTTTTTTTTTTTTTTTTTTTTGGCAAGAGCATCCACATAATTGAGAATGGAAAATCTTTTCAACAAATCATGCTCTTCTACCAGCTGCATATCTATATGAAAAATAATGAAACTTGACCTTTACCTCACACCACTTATAAAATTTGAGGTAGATAGATCATAGACCTAAATATAAACACTAAATCTATAAAAGTTCCAGAAAAAATAGAAAAATATCTTCAAAACCTGGAGATAGGCAAAGATTTCTTGGATAGTACGTAAAAGCGGTAACCACTAACGAAAACATATTGACAATGTGCAGTGGCTCATGCCTGTAATGCCAACAATTTGGGAGGCAAAGGGGGAGGAGTGCTTGAGCTCAGGAGTTCGAGACCAGCCTGGGTAACATGGTGAAACCCCATCTCTAAAAAAAATACACAAATTATCAGGGTGTGGTGGTGCATACCTGTAGTCCCAGCTACTCAGGAGGCTGAGGCGGGAGGATTGCTTGACCCCAGGAGGTGGAGGTTGTGATGAGCTGTGATCATGTCACTGCATTCCAGCCTGGGCAACAGAGTGAGACCCTGTCTTAAAGAAAAAGGCCAGGCACAGTGGCTGACCCCTGTAATCCTAGCACTTTGGGAGGCCAAAATGGGTGGATCACTTGAGGTTAGTAGTTTAAGATCAGCCTGGTCAACATGGTGAAACCTGTCTCTACTGTAATCCCAGCTACTTGGGAGTCTGAAGCAGGAGAATCAGTGAAACCTGGGGGTGGAGGTTGCAGTGAGCTGAGATCACGCCACTTTACTCCAGCCTGGGCAGAAGAACAAAACCCCATCTCAAAAAAAAAAAAAAATGAGAGAGAGAAAGAAAACACACTGATAAAATGGACTTCATCAAGTTTAAAAACTGCTCATTAAGTGATATATGCTTTTACTTACATGATTAAAATACATGGAAGAAAAATACCCAGAACACACACTAATTTTTACTTTACTTGGCACATTAATTTTAATTTACTTGCCTCATTTAGGCAAGAGAAACAATTTAAATATTTATATTTTCCTTCGTGTAGCTATATATTCTGGGAGGAAAAAATCAGCCTAAATCTGGTTGAATTTTATCATATACTTTCTACAAATAAAACCTTTTATCAACATGAGGAGAAAGAGCTATACATTTACTAATAGAGGCCAAGCATAGTGGCTGATGCCTGTGATCCCAGCACTTTGGGAGGTTGAGGTGGGCGGATCATGAGGTCAGTTCGAGACCAGCCTGGCCAACATAGTGAAACCCTGTCTGTACTAAAAATATAAAAATTAGCTGGGCATGGTGGCAGGCACCTGTAGTCCCAGCTGCTCAGGAGGCTGAGGCAGAGAATTGCTTGAACCCAGGGAGGTGGAGGTTGCAGTGAGCCAAGATTGCGCCATTATACTCCAGCCTGGGCGATAGAGTGAGACTGTCTCAAAAAAAAAAAAAAAAAAAAGGATTTACTAATAGAACTCACTAGACAATCTGTTTCCCAGGTTCAAGCAATTCTCCTGCCTCAGCCTCCCGAGTAGCTGGGATTACATGCACCTGCCATGATGCCTAACTAATTTTTGTTTTTTGTTTGCTTTGAGACAGAGTTTTTTTTTTTTTTTGGTCTTGTTGCCCAGGCTGGAGTGCAATGGCACGATCTAAGCTCGCTGTAATTTCCTCCTCTCGGGTTTACAGGCATGAGCCACTGTGCCTGGCCTGTATTATTATTATTATTACTTTTTTCTAGTAGAGACAAGAGTTCACCATGTTGGCCAGGCTGGTCTCAAACCCCTGACCTCAGGTGATCACCTGCCTCAGCCTCCCTGAGTGCTAGGATTATAGACGTGAGCTGTGCCCAGCCTCACAAGACAATCTTTAAAATTCCCTCTAGTGACTAGTTTTGTGTGGTTTTGTCACCTACTAGTCATGAGATCTTGGATAGATGACTTTTTTCTTCAATGTTTATTGGAAAACTAATGTGAAACCTCAGAGTTCATAGTCTTGTAAGGATGACTTGTGAAAAGTTAACTTTTTTTTTTTTTTGAGACAGAGTCTCACTCTGTCGCCAGGTGCCAGGCTGGAGTGCATTAGTGCCCGGGTTCAAGCGATTCACCTGCCTCAGCCTCCCAAGTAGCTGGGACTACAGGTGCACGCCACCACGCCCAGCTAATTTTTGTATTTTTAGTAGAGATGGGGTTTCACTATATTAGCCAGGATGGTCTTGATCTCTTGACCTCGTGATCCACCCGCCTCAGCCTCCCAAAGTGCTGGGATTACAGGCGTGAGCCACTGCATCCGGCCGTGGAAAGTTAACTTCATAAAATGTCATGAATACTGGCTCTCATTTAATTTCCTTGAGCCCTGCTCATGTGCAAAATGGGAATGGTGCTTTACCTATATGATGTAAAATGATTTAGCAAAGTCGAAAAGTGTTGTACAAATGCAAGCTAATGCTATATTAAGGTTATGCCATACAATAAAGATGTGCTTTTTTTTGTAAGAAAAACCGTGATTTAAATTATAATTCTTGCTGTTCTAGAGCCGGTAATTGACCCAGCAACATTTTGTAGGAGTGCATTTTCTAGAGCATATGTTTTACTTTTTAAATTGCATATTTCTAAATTTGATATCTTATGCAATTAGAGTTAAATACCTCTTTTTACTCTCACATTTAAAGAAAAAGCACTTTTCCTCTACAGGATTGGTCTCCGTGACTGTTATAATTGTAACTGCAGTAGGTCAGTGATACATAGTGCAAAACAGCCTGGGATAGTATTGCCAGCTGCCAGGCCAGACTAGGGTGGCTCAAGGATAAGATTACCTTCTTTAATATCCAGTGAGACAAGTTTAACATTTCACCAGGTAGGGAAATAAACAGGAAACTCTTAAGAATGGAAGGAACCAACTGGGCGCAGTGGCTCACGCCTGTAATCTCAGCACTTTGGGAGGTTGAGGCAGGTAGATCATGAGGTCAGGAGTTGAAGACCAGCCTGGCCAACATGGTGAAACCCCGTATCTACTAAAAATACATAATTATCCAGGTGTGGTGGCACATGCCTATAGTCCCAGCTACTCGGGAGGCTGAGGCAAGAGAATCACTTGAACCTGGAGGCAGAGGTTGCAGTGAGCTGAGATCAAGCCAGTGCACTCCAGCCTGGGTGACAGAGCGAGACTCTGCCTCAAAAAAAAAAAAAAAAAAAAAAAAAGAATGAAAGGAAGCTTAGAGGTCATTTAATCCAACTCCTGTTAGGTATACACTTGGCCCTCCATATCTGCAGGGGATTGGTTCTAAGATATCATGGATATCAAAATCTGAGGTGCTCAAGTCCCTCATATAAAATGGTGTAGCATGGTACCATGTATCTGTTCTGCATCCCAGCTAAGTAGTTACCAGCTTCAGTGTAAATTCTTCCAAGGATGGAGAACTCATTAAATATCAAGGTAGCCAGTTTCATTTTTGCCAGTCCTAATTGTTAGAAAATTGTTTTGAGTGTTGAGTGATTACCTGTTCAAAGGTGTTTACCTATTATTATTCCATGATCGTTGTCACTCACCTCCCTGATCTTATCATTTGGTGCCTATTTTACCATATTAAATCTACAAAGACAGCTGTAGTCTTTGTCACGTGCATTCCTTTATTCATAAATAATTCCATTCATTTGGGAGAAGTTATTCTTGACTAATCCATGAAGGTACTAGCGATAACAGTCTTCCTGTCTAAATATTTGACAGTCTGACAGTTAACTGTAGAATTTTGTCAGGGAATCAGTGCCTAATCCACTGGCTTATGGTGTTCAGGATCCACTACTTTTTTCTTTTTGAAAGTTATAGCATTTGCCCATCTCCTTCTTCAGTCTTCTGCCTCATCTCGTGTTCTCCAACATTTCTAAAAGATGGACAATAATTCTATTAGGATTTGATAGTTGCCTAAGCATTAAAAATTGTGACTCATCTGTGTTCGAACATGTGATTTCTTTTCTTTTCTTTTTTTTTTTTTGAGACAGAGTCTTGCTATGTTGCCCAGGCTGGAGTGCAGTGGCACAATCTTGGCTCACTGCAGCTTCTGCCTCCTGGGTTCAAGGGATTCTCCTTCCTCAGCCTCTCGAGTATCTGGCATTAGAGGTACCCATCACCACGCCCAGCTAATTTTTGTATTTTTAGTAGAGATGGGGTTTCACCATATTGGCCAGGCTGGTCTTGAACTCCTGACCTCAAAGTGGTCCACCCACCTCACCTGAGATTACAGGTGTGAGCCACTGCACCTGGCCAGAGATATGATGTCATACTTAGCTCACTCACTGATCTTCAACTTCTTTTTTCTGTATATAGTTTAAAGACCCATGTTTCTTTCAAAGACAAGGCAAACAAGAGAGGAGTAGTCCTGCCATCTGTTAACATGAGATTAACTGATTACATTTTGCTATAGGTCATGTGTCCTATTAAATTATGAGTTTCTTCTAGATAGGAACTGTATTTTGTTCTTCCCAGAATTTGACCTGGTAAGAACTCAATAAAAGTTGATTGAATTTTGTAAACTTCAAGCCTAATCTTGCTTGATTTTTTTTCTTACTTGAAGAAACACTTGCCTAGCGCAGTGGCACATGCCTATAGTCCCAGCTAGTTGGGAGGATAGCTTGAGCCCAGGAGTTCTAGGCTCTAATGTGCTGTGTCGATCGGGTGTCCACACTAAGTTTGGCATCAATATGGTGACCTCCCAGGAGCAGGGGGCCACCAGGTTGCCTAAGGAGGGTGAACCGGCCCAGGTCAGAGCAGGTCAACATTCACGTGCTGATCAGTAGTGGGATTGCTCCTGTGAATAGCCACTGCACTCCAGCCTGGACAACATAGAGAGACCCTGTCTCTTAAAAAAAAAAAAAAAAAATGGCCAGGCGAGGTGGCTCACTCCTGTAGTCCCAGCACTTTGGGAGGCCAAGGCGGGCGGATCACGAGGTCAGGAGATGGAGACCATCCTGGCCAACATGGTGAAATCCCGTCTCTACTAAAAATACAAAAAAAATTAGCTGGGCGTGGTGGCACACACCTGTAGTCCCAACTACTTGGGAGGCTGAGGCAGGAGAACTGCCTGAAACCAAGAGGCAGAGATTGCAGTGAGCCGAGATCATGCCACTGCACTACAGCCTGGGCGACAGTGGGAGACTCTGTCTCAAAAAAAAAGTGACTCTGTCTCAAAAAAAAAAGTTACTAAAAAAAAGAAAAAAGAAACACTTTAAGCCGGGTGTGGTGGCTGACGCCTGTAATCCCAGAACTTTGGGGAGTGGAGATGGGCAGATCACCTGAGGTCAAGATGTTCGAGACCAGCTTGGCCAACATGGTGAAACCCCATCTCTACTAAAAATACAAAAATTAGCTGGGCATAGTGGCGCGTGCCTATAATCCCAGCTACTCAGTAGTCTGAGGTGTAAGAATTACTTGAACCTGGAAGGCAGAGGTTGCAAGTGAGCCAATAACACGCCTCTGCACTCCAGCCTGGGAGATAGAGCAAGATTCTCTCAAAAAAAAAAAAAAAACAAAACAAAACAAAAAAAAACACTTAAAAAAATGGTTTTTAGCATTTTTCATGAGCCTCAATTCCTTTAGCACTTTAGCCTTCCTGTCACTATTTAAATTTGATTTTGAGTCTCATCAGTAAATTTTTTTTTGTACCTTCCTTCTCTGTCTGTCCTTTAAAAACCTAATTAAATATCATGATAGTGCAGAATTTTACTAGTGGAAGGCTGGAGTTCATCTAATTTGAATCCCTATTTAAAAATTTATGAGGCCAGGTGCAGTGGCTCACGCCTGTAATCCCAGCACTTTGGGAGGCCAAGGTAGGTGATCAGTTGAGGTCGGGAGTTTGAGACCAGCCTGGCCAACATTATGAAACCGAGTCTCTACTAAAAATACAAAGAATTAACCAGGTATGGTGGTGCTCACCTGTAGTCTCAGCTACTCAGGAGGCTGAGGCAGGAGAGTCACTTGAATCCAGGAGGCGGAGCCTGCAGTGAGCCAAGATCGTGCCATGGCGCTCCAGCCTGGGCAACAGAGTGAGACTGTGTCTAAAAGAAAACAAACAAACAAAAACACCCAAAAGGCTGGGAGTGGTGGCTCATGCCTATAATCCCAGCACTTTGAGAGGTCGAGGCAGGTGGATCACACAGTCATGAGTTTGAGACCAGACTGGCCAACACAGTGAAACCCATATCTACTAAAAATGCAAAAATGAGCCGGGTATGGTGGCATGTACCTGTAATCCCAGTTATTGGGGAAGCTGAGGTAGGAGAATCACTTGAACCCAGGAGGCGTAGTTGCAGTGAGCCAAGATCAAGCCACTGCACTCCAGCCTGAGCGACAGAGCAAGACTGTGTCTCAAAAAAAAAAAAAAGAAAAGAAAAGAAAAATTAAAAATTAATGAAACTGAAGTTGGGCCGGGCGCGGTGGCTCAAGCCTGTAATCCCAGCACTTTGGGAGGCCGAGGCGGGTGGATCACGAGGTCAAGAGATCGAGACCATCCTGGTCAACATGGTGAAACCCCGTCTCTACTAAAAATACAAAAAATTAGCTGGGCAAGGTGGCGCGTGCCTGTAATCCCAGCTACTCAGGAGGCTGAGGCAGGAGAATTGCCTGAACCCAGGAGGCGGAGGTTGCGGTGAGCCGAGATCGCGCCATTGCACTCCAGCCTGGGTAGCAAGAGCGA
>NW_022436998.1:3258499-3286901 GCF_009761245.1 Sapajus apella
AAAAAAAAAAAAAAAAAAAAAAAAAAAAAATTAATGAAACTGAAGTTTAGAGAGGCTAAATGGCTTATGCCTAACTTAGATCTGAGATTTTAGTAAGATTTCAAAGAAAGTGATTCAGAGTATCTGCCAGAATCCAAGTTTCTTATTTCCAGGTCTGTGCCCTTTCCACTATTTCTGTTTGAATACATGACAAATACCTATGAAGCCTCCTCTCATTCTTTGGATATCTTTTCCCTATTCTGTGTCAGTTATCATTTGTAAAAATCTCAGGAGAATTTATTCCTTGGGAACCATATTGCCTTTTAATGTCTGTAGTCAGGAGACCTTTTGTTTCCAGATGGGTTCCATCCAGCTGCATTCCTTCCACTGCTCCCGCCTGGCCTCTTCTCTCATTTCTAAGGATAACATCATAACTATATTGGCAGTCTTTTCTTTCCCCATCCTCTAGCCACATTAAAAAGAAAAAACTGGGCTGGGCATGATGGCTCATGCCTGTAATCCCAGCACTGCGGGAGGCCAAGGCAGGAGGATTTTTTGAGCCCAGGAGTTTGAGACCAGCCTGGACAACATGGTGAGGCTTTGTCTCTACCAAAAAAAAAAAAAAAAAAATTAGCTGAGTATGGTGGTATGTGCCTGTATTGCCAGCTATTTGAGAGGCTGAGGCAGGAGGATCACTTGAGCCCAGGAGTTCAAGGCTGCAGTAAGCTATGATCACACCACTGTACTCTAGCCTAATAGCAGAGTGAGATCCTATCTTTAAAACAAAAAAACCCCACTATTTTTTAGTATAATTAGATTTTCAGCAGATGGTCCAAAATGCTACAACATTTGTGCTAGTTTTTCTGAACTGTCTGCAGTTATATATACCATAGGTATCTGTACTTCTTTAAATTATTGTGACTTTTGCTCCTAATTCAAGGGCTCTTCCCTGTACTTTCACACTCTGGTTCATAGATATCTATATGGGTTTGATGGGTGTATACTGTGTCTCTACTGTTACTTTCTTCTCTATCTTTATTACCTAATACATAACCTTTCATTGTGTATTTCAATCTTGAATTTCTTAATGATATACTAACTCTTGGTCTGCAAAGATAACTCATTTTGTTAGTCTGATATTTGATCTGTGCCTAGTCTGAGAAACTGTGCTTGTCTATTTCCTTATAATAACATTTTAAATGTTACCCATGCACTCACTTTGGTATACAGCTATCCAAATCCCTAAGGACTGTACTTGACAAGTCTGCCTTTTTCTTTCCTTTTTTTTAACCTGAGTACTATTGCACAGCCTTCAGTTTCTGCTTTCTGTGTCAGATAGTCATCCTCCAGAGCATCTGGCTTGGCAGCTTCTTTACTTTCTCTCTCAGAACTGAGTTTAAGGTTTTCTTGTTTCAGAGCACAAGTCCACTCCACTCCAGCCTGGGTGTCAAAGTGAGACCATGTCTCTTAAAAAAAAAAAAAAAAAAAAAAAGAAAGAAGTCAAACGTTTCATAGAAGAGTAGATGAGAATACCATCTACCAGATTCTTCTACATATATTTATTTTTTAGAAGTCTCCTTGAGAATCAATTCATTCATTGTCTGAGACAACAACAAAAGTGGAAGCCTGAGTTCCTTGTCCTTAGTCTTCATAGGCTCTATCATGTATTGAATGTCCTTAAGAGACACCATACACCCTTCATGTAGCTGTATGATTTTGTTAACCCTATACACATACACCTCAAAAGGGATTCTTGAACTACCAACATGCATCACTTCCATCTGGATGTAATAATAGAACTCTTTCATCTGCCAAACCCTATGATTCCCCTGTATATTTCTGCAGAACATATTTCTTGTTTAGCATGTTTTGTAGAACTGGTAGTGGTTAGTGGCAAATAGGCCAGATCAGGGACACCTACAGCTGGAAGCCTAGTCAGTCATACTGACAGACAGGTAAGTCAACTTGCTTTAGGATATCTACTCCAAAGCAGATAACAAGACCAAGTCCAATCATCCAGGTAGGGTATTTTGTCTAGAATGAATAAAAAATAGACGGTAGTTCAGACTACTAGTTGTTGAAGCTGGGTAGGTCCAACAAGGGACAGATATTTGGAACAGAGATTGGGATTCTGAAAATGGATGAGTATCATCAGAGGGGAGTTTTGATTGCAAGTACTAGGCTTTTAGCTATGAGGCCAACATTCAGAGGCTAGAACCAAACCTCTGGGAGTATAGGTCAGAACAAGCAAGAACAGGTATGGACCTAGTTATTTGAATTGGGAACTGGGACTTAAGAGAGAAGTAGAACCAATAGCAGGACTGATTTTATGCCAGGCTGCCCAAGCTAATTGGCTAGAATTCCTTGATTCACAAGATTCAAAATAGGATTGGTCCCAGCCTCTGGTTAAGTTCACTGGTGGGGGTGTAATGATTCCATCTTCAGTGATTAAAAGGCAGTAGACCCAGAAAGTCCCTGATACTGCTGCACAGGGATGGCTTAGTGTTTCACTGGTTCAGAACTTTTTTCCCTCTAGTCTTGTCATCTTTGTTCACTTACCTTTTGACATCATTTTACCTCTACCTTCCTTCTTTGAACATTTTCTTCCATCTGACTTCTCTTCTGGGCTCCTTCTACTGTCCTGTCCAAAAAAGCTTTTAGGCTGTGTGCAGTGGCTCATGCCTATAATTCCAGCACTTTGGGAGGCTGAGGTGGACAGATCGCCTGAGGTCAGGAGTTCAGTACCAGCCTGGCCAACATGGGGAAACCCCATCTCTACAAAAAATACAAAAATTAGCTGGATGTGGTGGCAGCACCTGTAATCCCCAGTACTTGGGAAGCTGAGGCAGGAGAATTGCATGAACCCAGGAGGTGGAGGTTATAGTGAGCCGATATGGTGCCATTGCACTTGAGCCTTGGTAACAGAGCAAGGCTCTGGCACCCACCTCCCCCAACAAAAAAAAAGCTCTTAATAAACCAGAGGTAGACATTTTTTGGTCGTGTCCCTTTCTCCCCTAGCAGCAGGAAGTCCTGTGTATATTTGTAGTAGATATATTTGATGTTAGTGTCTGGCAGGAAAAAAACATAGAGCACAAATGTAGCAAGTAAAAATAAAAGTTTCTTGAGTTTGTGTGTCACGTTTTTAAAATCTCTGGATGAGCCAGGAGGTTTTCTTAGTCATTCCTGTTAATTTTGCACCTGAGATATTCCTAGGGAGGAGTATTTTTTTTGCCTTTTTTTTTTTTTTTGTAAGAGATAGGGTTTTGATTTGTCATCCAGGCTAGAGTGCAGTGGTGTGATGCTAGCCCACTGCAGCCTCAAATTCCTGGGCTCAAGCAATCCGCCCACCTCAGCTTCCCAAGTAGCTGGGACTATAGGTGTTTGCCACCCCACCTGGTTAAGTTGTTTTTTTTTTTTTTTTTTTTTTTTTACTTAAACAACAGAAATTTTTTTTCTCACAATTTCAGACGTGAGAAGTCCAAAGACAAGACATCAGCCAGGTGGGTTTGATCCAATGCCTGTCTCCTTGCCCTGCAGACGGCCACTTTCTCACTGCGTCGTCAAGTGGTCTCTCCTCGTGCAAGCACATCCCTGCTGTCAATTATTAAGTTATTTTTGTAGAGATGGGTCCCGTTATTTTGTCCAGGTTGCTCTTGTACTCCTGGGCTCAAGCAGTCTTCCTGCCTCAACATCCTAAAGTGCTGGGATTTCAGATGTGAGCCACCACATCCTTAACTTCTTTGCTTTTTTTAAGGACTATTTTTTAACTGACCTTGTTACATTTTTTCCCCTTAGCTACTCTTCTTTTTAAATTTTAGTCAGTGGCAGACCTAGAGGAAACTCTGCTGTTAGCACTTTTTCACACTAGAAATAATGGACTATAAAGGATAACAGGGACTATGATCAGAAACCTTTATTCATATATTGCTTGTTTGAACTAAAGCCTTATAGGATTTGCTGGGTCTTAAGAGGCCCAGCACATTCTTGGATATTATTTATATTGTCACGAGTCAGATTCTATAAATTTATATATACAATATAAGTTTACAGGGTTTTTTGTTCATTTTTTCCATCTCTAGGGTTGCAATAGTTTCTAAATCTTTTGAAGGAAAAACTGATCGCACAGAAGAGTGGTATGGAACCCAGTACAAACAAGAAGCTATACCAGATGAAGTCATCAAGGTAGGGTTAACACATCTATGAATAAGCCTAATATGTGAGGAATCACGAGAACATAGCTCCCTAGATCCACCAACTGAGGCCCCAGAGTGTGGAAGACTGATGACCTAGTGTTGCCTGTACCATCCTAAGATAAATCAACAAGTAGATAGGGAGCTGGAGTTTAGTATTTTGCATGAAGACATGGTACTCTAGCCACCTTTTCATGTATCTGTCAAACCACCAGGGTTGTGCCTCATGCCATCAAAGATAACTGAAGTGCAGGGTACATAGGCACAGGCACCAGAAAAGCAAGAAGAGATGGAAGTAGGGAGCATGAAAGACCAATGCATGGGCTCCAGAGAGCCTTCAATTTTGCTGTGAACACAGGCTGAGAGCAGGCTCTAGGATTCATACCATCTTCCACTTCAGGAGGTGCTATGTTTTATGCCTCACGTTATATCACTGTTCTTTTTGTCAACATAGGGGAATTAGGATTTTCAGTACAGGTATGTTAAGACAATATTTTGTCCCATTCATCAGTAGTCAAGATTTTGCTTGTGAATCTTAACTACTTATTGAGTACTTTTTTCTTTTTCTTTTTTGGCTCTCATTGGCTATGTGCCTTTGAGATTGGGTCCCTTATTCCTGGGAAAATACCAGAAAACCTTACTCTGACTAGATTCTAGTTAAACTCGAATAATGGACATTTAAAAAATGTACCTGTGTAATGACATACTAAAAAAAGGAATTAGTTTAAGAAAGAAAATCATCACTGATACTTCACAGATCTCTGACATATTCATGATACAGAAGGAGATCACTGAAGCTCTCTAGTGTGTGAAAATGTCCATCTCTCTAAACTGTGAGGAAAGCTGATCTTCCATGAATTAGTGCTGGGTCCGAAATAGTCCTAAAACAAGAAAGAACCCCCGTTCACCAGACTCTGACCATAACAAACCTGCCCTGAATGGGAATTTTTTGTTGTTGTTTGTTCGTTTTGTTTATTGAGATGTAGCCTTTCTCTGTCACTAGGCTGGAGTATAGTGGTGCGATCTCGGCTCATTGCAACCTCCGCCTCCCGGATTCAAGCAATTCTCCTGCCTCAGCCTTTCGAGTAGCTGGTATTATAGGCATGTGCCACCACGCCCAGCTAATTTTTGTATTTTTAGTAGAGACGGTTTCTCCATGTTGGCCTGGATGGTCTTGATCTCTTGACCTTGTGATCTGCCCACCTCAGCTTCCCAAAGTGCTGGGATTACAGGCGTGAGCCATCGCGCCTGGCCAGGAATTTAAGAACACATCTGTCTGGGAGCTCAGTAGTCAAATTACTTACTAAATGTTTTCTAGTCCTTATTCTTCAGCCATTCTGGGAACCAAAGATACCGCTTAAGAAATTGGGCCAATGTCTTCAGTGCCAAAAGACACAAATGCAGGAACTGAGATAGAACTGTAAAATTTGGAAGGCTGTGCAACACCAGCTAGAGATCAAATTACTGAATCCAGAAATTCAGAATTATTGGCAATTGGTTGCTTTTTTTTTTTTTTTTTTTTTTTTTTTTTAAATGTAGGTAGGGTCTTGATCTTTTGCCCAGGCTGGTTGCTTTTCTCTTTTTTTAAAAAATGAAAAGCCTTATAAATTAGGTT
The DNA here is from genome assembly GCF_009761245.1 of Sapajus apella. Lineage (NCBI taxonomy): Eukaryota > Metazoa > Chordata > Mammalia > Primates > Cebidae > Sapajus > Sapajus apella. Next base: position 3,264,284 of record NW_022436998.1, read on the forward strand.
CAACAATCAATGGCCTGTTTTCTGTCCCACTAGCTTTTGGAACTAAGACAGGGAACAGATCCAGCCTGCAGGTCGTATGAGTCCCAACCTAAATCTCAACTTTGTTTTTAACCTTGTGCTTGAACTACTGGTTCACTTAAAAGTTCACCTGGTCATCTGGGAGAGGTGTGGGCCAGGTCTTAAGAAGTACTGAAGGCCATGTGTGGTGGCTCACGCTTGTAATCCTGGCACTTTAGGAGGAGGCCTAAGTGGGTGGATTGTCTGAGATCAGGAGTTTGAGACCAGCCTGAGCAACATGGTGAAACCTGGTCTCTAATAAAATGCAGAAATTAGCTGGGTTTGGTGGTACACACCTGTAATCCCAGCTACTCAGGAGGCTGAGGCACGAGAATTGCTTGAACCTGGGAGGCAGAGGATGCAGTGAGCAGAGGTCGTGCTGCCTCACTCCAGCCTGGGCAACAAAGCGGCACTCTGTCTGGGGGGAAAAAAAAAAAGATGTACTGAAGTGAGGCCAGGGGTGGCGGCTCGCACCTGTAATCCCATCACTTTGGGAGGCTGAGGTGGGTGGATCACTTCAGACCAGGAGTTCAAGACCAGCCTGGCCAACATGGTGAAACCCCATCTCTACTAAAAATACAAAAATTAATTACCCTTGTGTGGTGTTGCATGCCTGTAGTCGCAGCTACTTGGGAGGCTGAGGCACAAGAATCACTTGAACTGGGGAGGTGGAGGTTGCAGTGTATTGAGATCATGCCACTGCATTCCAGCCTGGTGACAGAGCAAGACTCTGTCTCAGGAAAAAAGAGAGAAATATTGAAGTGAAAGATACCCCCGTTAGCCTTGCTTTCAGGCCATACGTGGATATAACTTAGGATAGCTGAAAGTGTGGCTCTTAAATAAATGACCTATTGTCTAGCAGTTGTGGGAACATATTCCTGTGCAGATTATTCTCCAGTCTTTAAAGAGCTAGAGTAAACATGATCTACATATGGACCAGTCAACTTTTCTGTGTTCCATAGTCTCAGATCGTTCCTCAGCTGGTCATTTTGGAGATGTGGAGAGGAAGGATGGATATGTGAATGCAAAATCTTTGCTAGTACTAGAAAGAACGACTCAAGTGTCACAAAAACCCATGAATAGATTTGGTAGTAGCGCCTTTATATCTGATGCAAAACAATGCTGTGTGACATTTGTCCACTTAATATTTGCCCTGATATTGAGCAAATATACTATTTTAAACTCTTAAATCAGACTCTTACTGCATTTTTATGTATGTTTCATTTTTCATCCAGAAATGGCAAAATGCTGACCTGAATGGGAAATTTAAACTTCCAACAAAGAATGAATTTATTCCTACGAATTTTGAGATTTTACCATTAGAAAAAGAGGCGACACCATACCCTGCTCTTATTAAGGTAAAATGTTCGAATCAGTGATTTTAAATTTGGGGGCAGACCTAATACATGGGGGACTAGAGAAATGATTTCTTACATTTGGTACTATGTTGATTTGGGAGGGGGCTCACATCCTAAGGGTTGACAAAGAAGCCACACAAAGAATAACTACAAGAAATATTAGAAGGTTAAAAATATTAAAGCAAGCAAGCAAAACTACTAAACAATGTAGAATCTAGAGAATCGCTTTCTTTATAGGAGAAAAAAGTAAGTCTGGGCTGTAACCACAAGTCTGTGGAAAGGTCTATGCCTCTTTTCCTTGTCTGCTGAAGATCCCGTAAGGAAGTAGGCTTATGCTGCGTCATGGACGTTTAAGATAAGAAAGGATCTCTAAAGCCTGAAAGAGAGTGAGTCCAAGGGGAGCTGCTGGATTTCCTCCCCTTAAAAACAATTCATTAGGCCATAGTGACTATATTAAGTGAATAGAATGGGGTAAACTAGTGTGAAGGGCTGTTGAGAAGTAGGGTTCCCTCCCTTTCTCACAATGTCCTTTTCATGCCATTATTTCAGAACTTGAGTAATGTAAAAAATCATATCAAATTACTACAGCACAAATCCCTTCTATTTTCTTTTTCTTTCTTTCTTTCTTTCTTTCTTTCTTTCTTTTTTTTTTTTTTTTTTTTTTGAGATGAAGTCTTGCACTGTCACCCAGACTGGAGTGCAGTGGCACAATCTCGGCTCACTGTAACCTCCACCTCCTGGGTTTAAGCAGTTCTCCACCTCAGCCTCCTGTGTAGCTGGGATTACAGGCGTGTGCCACCATGCCTGGCTAATTTTTTGTGTGTGTGTTTTTTTTAGTGGAGACAAGGTTTCACCATCTTGGCCAGGCTGGTCTCAAACTTCTGACCTCGTGATCCTCCCAAAGTGCTGGGATTACAGGTGTCAGCCACCGTGCCCAACCCATTATCCCTTCTAAACGTATTGCTTCTCCCTTCTAAACTATTTCTAAACTCATGACTGTAGGCGCACATACACATCTTTCTTTTTATCTTCTTCAAATGGCCTAACATTTGGAAGAATTTAGATGAGTTCAATTAGATAACAGTCAGTGTTTAGGAACATGAAAATTTGTCTTAAGCAACTAGATTATTAATGAGGCAGCCATTTTTTTCTTTTTTTTTTTTTTTTTTGAAATGGAGTCTTGCTATTGTTTCCCAGGCTAGAGTGCAATGACGTGATCTCGGTTCATTGTAACTTCTACCTCCTGGGTTCAAGCAATTCTCCTGCCTCAGTCTCCTGAGTAGCTGGGATTACAGGCACCTGCCACCATCCCCGGCTAATTTTTTGTATTTTTAGTAGAGACGGGGTTTCTCTATGTTGGCCAGGCTGGTCTCGAACTGCTGACCTCAGGTGAGCCACAGAGCCCGGTCTTACACACAGTTTCTGAGGCAGACCAGGAATCCAGCAGTGGCATAGTTGGCTAGTTCTGGCTCAGGGTCTCTTATGAGGTTATAGTCAAGCTGTTGGCCGAGGCTTTAGTCATCTGAAGATTCAGCTGGAGCTGAAGGATTCTCTTCCAAATTCAGTTATATGAATGTTGGCTTACCTTAGTTTTTCACCACATGGACTTCTCTGCAGAGTTGCTTGACATGGCAGCAGGCTTCCCCCAAAGTGAGTGATCCAGAAGGGAAAGTGAGTGATCAAGATGCAAGCCTGATGTCTTTTATAATGCAGTCTCAGAGGTGTACCATCAGTTCTGTCCTATTTTGTTAGTAAGACAGACCAACCCTGGTCTAGTGTGGGAGGAGACCACCAAGGCTGTGAATCTCAGCAGGAAAGGATTATTGTGGGCTACCTTGGAGGCTGGCTGCCATACCCTTGCAAGGGACTTCTGCCTCTGTCTGCCTCCCAGTGTCCAGAAAGATGAGGACAGGACAGTTGGTATTGGCTTCTCTGATATGTCTCTTCCTTCATTGTACCCCCATCTCCCTGATATAGGGGAAACAGAAGGCAGATTTCACTCTGTTAGAGGAGTCTGCAGTCTTTTGTCTCCAGCTTTCTATCTGCTGACACTGAGTATGCTTCAAGGCCATGGGACAGCAGCTTCACAACGAAACTCTTAACTATTGCCTCTGTCCTCTTCCTCTTGAAGAGTGATTTGATTGAACATTTTTGCTGAATGCACCACTATTTCCCTAACCAGATTGTTTCTCCATCACAGGATACAGCTATGAGCAAACTGTGGTTCAAACAAGATGATAAGTTTTTTTTGCCGAAGGCTTGTCTCAACTTTGAATTTTTCAGGTAGGTAAGATGAATCTAGCTAGAAAGCTTCTTATAAAAATCAGCAATTACATTTCCAAAAGTTGTCTGTTCTTCTTAAACATCCATGTCTAAATATAAAAGGAATTAGAGTTATTTCACCTAGAAAAGGAGAGGCTGTAAATAAATAAAAAAAAGAAAAGGAGAGGCTGTTGCTGTTAAGAGGTATTTTAAAAACCAAAGTTGTTAATTCTTTCCTTTTTTCATTAATGAGTATACCCTTTAGCTGAAATGATTTATGTTAGCTATTGTTAGGATGACCTTCTTAGCCATGAGGGTTTTGGATTCTGAGGAGGCTATGGATTTACCCAGAAGAAGACTCAATGAAGAAAGAATAAAGAATTTGGGGTGTTTTTGTTGCTTTGGTTTTATATTCCTGGAACTTGTCTAGAAGAGGTAGTAGTTACTAAATGATCCTGAGTCCTGTTCTGTCCTTTGTCAGGAGCCCTTAAGTACTGCTTCCTCTATTTCTGGCTTGATTACTTTAAAATTACTAATAAAAGAAGTAAAATTTAAGAATAATGCTATTGCAGTAATTTCTCAGTGCATCTTCAGTTCATCTGTGTCTTCCTTTACTTATTTGTGGGTTAATCACCCATTTCAGATTTTACTTTGTGAGTTTATAATTTTTATTTCTAAAATTCAGTGGTTTGTAAAATACCTATCATGGTTTATTTATTCAGTAATGCTCAATATAATAATCAGCTTTTTCATTAATGTTTATTCAGTTCGTTTGACATGAAATTAAAGGTAGATATGGTTTAAATGCTTTGGAAAGAGGGAAAAGAATCTATTTTCCATCAACAAATATGTTGAGATTATAGGGATTGTAAATATTTTGGTTTTATAGCATGAGATTCACAGATTATCTATAACTGTACAGAGATCGTTTATTGTTTACACCAAACATGGGCTGTCAGGTTATGACTTATTGTTGGTAAAGGGCATTACAAAGCTGCTTTTTTTGATGTTTGAGAGTGATATTTTTTAACATTCTAAGCAGCTTGTCACCACCTTCCCATTTGGCCTCTATGATGATGAATTTCTTTAGAATACCCTTTGAGAGACCATTTTACATTTTTGTGTTCTCTCAGCTGCCTAGCACATTTCCTAGAATTGAAAATGTCTGCCTTCCACACAAATCCCTCCCTCTGGTCTGTCTTCCTAGAGGTAACCACTGTTCTGTTTCTTGTACGTTTTAATTGAAATTTTCATATGTGTGTCTATATTCTTTTCATCTTTTCAGAAGTAAGATTGTATTATGTGTAGTTAGCTGTGGTTTTTAAAACCCTGTGATCCATATTTAAGGGTACAGTATCTGGTTACAAAATAATACATTTTTTTTTCTTGTTTGACATGCAGGTCAACAAAATAATACATTTTTTAAATTAACATATGAACCAGAATTCTGGTATCCCAGTTGAATCCTTTTCTCTTTTAAAAGTTAGTTTGGGGTCCTCTCCACTTCACCACCATAGCTGCTGTGAATGCAGCTATTTTTGTTTTTTGTTTGTTTGTTTGTTTTTAAGAGACAGAATCTTACTCTGTCAACCCCGAGCTGGAGTGCAGTTACTGCAGCCTCAAACTTGGGCTCATGTGAACCTCTCACCTCAGCCTCCTGAGTAGCTGGGAGTCCACAGGTGCATGCCACCTCACCACACCGGATGCAGCATTTTAGGACATGCCTTGGAATTGTTTGCTGAGCCTGAGCCATAGTGCTTTGAGTCTCCAAACTTGGCTTTTCTGGCTTTTCACTTCCACCTAAGAAAGGTCCATAGTTGCCTGTGGGGCTGACCTCTGTCATAACCTCTCTTTTGTTTTGATGATTTTGTTTTTGTGAATTGTGCCTTAAGTTTCTGAGCTGCTGTTTGCTCAAAGAAGGAAATCTGTCATCATGTATCATACTTTAAAAAATTAAATGTATGATATTTGTTGTGGGATGGCAATATATGGCCTTTTTTTGTGTTCAGGAGCACTTCTATCTAGTTCCCTTTTTTCAAAAAAAGAAAAAATTAAATGGCAGAACATTTATTCAAATTTTCCAGTTGGAGAATATTGGAATAGCTATCGAACTTTGTCTTTGATTTTAATTCTCTAAGTGACTACACATTTTATCCCTATTTTTACTTTTTTATCAGCTTTGATAAAATTGTTGGCTTTTGCCTGGGTGCAATAGCTCGCACCTGTAATCCTAACGTTTTGGGAGGCCAAGGCAGGAAGATCACTTGAACCTAGGAGTTAAAGACCAGTCTGGACAACACAGTGAGACCTTGACTCTACGTTAAAAAAACAAAATGGGCCGGGCGCGGTGGCTCAAGCCTGTAATCCCAGCACTTTGGGAGGCCGAGGCGGGTGGATCACGAGGTCAAGAGATCGAGACCATCCTGGTCAACATGGTGAAACCCTGTCTCTACTAAAAATACAAAAAATTAGCTGGGCATGGTGGTGCGTGCCTGTAATCCCAGCTACTCAGGAGGCTGAGGCAGGAGAATTGCCTGAACCCAGGAGGCGGAGGTTGCAGTGAGCCGAGATCGCGCCATTGCACTCCAGCCTGGGTAACATGAGTGAAACTCCGTCTCAAAAAAAAAAAAAAAAAAAAAAACAAAATGGTGGCGTTGTTTTCAGTAATTGGTTATATTTACTGTGCTACAGATAGAGTGAAACTTTTAATTTGCTGCCAAACAAGCTAAGCAGGCACCTGCCTCAGGCCTTTAGCACTAGCTGTTTCTTCAGCCTGGGAAGTTCTTCAGTTCACCCCTTAGATGCCCCTAGGGCTCACTCCCTTGCTTCCTTCAGGTCTAGGTCCAGATGTCACTTTATAAGAGTGGCCTTGACTGGCCGTCGCATGTAAAGTAGCAGTCTTTTTTTCCTGCTGCCATCACCCCATCATTCCCTATTCACCTTACCCTGCTTAATTTTACCCTATAGCACTGTCACCAACTAACATGTCAGATTTAAATTTTTTATTTGTCCCCTTTAGCTAGATTATCAACTCTGAGATCAGGGACACTGCCTGATTTGTTCACTCTTTATTTCCAGTGCCTAGAGAAGAGCCTGGCACTGTAGTAAGCGTATAATACGTATTTATTGAATGAGTGAATCTTTTACTTCCTTTTGATAAAGGTAAGCAAGGTTGTATGGTCAAAGGAGAAAGTCGTTTAACTTGCATTTGAATCCCAACTCTGCTACCACAAACTCAGGAGACCTGAAGAAAATTATGTTTCTTATCTGGGAAATGAAGTTTAGTCGATCACTGTGGTTGTTTAGTTCTTGTACTCTGTAATTCTTTCTTCTTTTTCATTGCTCTTTCTCATTTAAATATTTTTCACATCTGTAATCCTAGCACTTTGGGAGGCCAAGGCGGGCAGATCATGAGGTCAGGAGATCAAGACCATCCTGGCCAACATGGTGAAACCCCTTCTCTACTAAAAATACAAAAATTAGCTGGGCGTGGTGGCACATGCCTGTAGTCCCAGCTACTCGGGAAGCTGAGGCAGGAGAATCGCTTGAACCGTGAGGCAGAGGTTGCAGTGAGCTGAGATCGCACTTCTGCACTCTAGCCTGGGTGACACAGTGAGACTCCGTCTTAAAAAAAAAAAATTCTATTTATTTTTTTTCCCTAGTTTTGGCTGCCATTATATGATAGAAATTATCAATTATTTTACTGACAGTTCTCTAGCTTTACTGTTTTGAGGCAAATTCAGGGATAAGCTAACCTTTTCACAGGTCTCAATTTGTGTAATTTACCACAGACACATTTTCTAGTCTTTCACTCCTGTCCCCCACTACTCCAAGGGTGTGACTTGATTGGAGAGACATGGAGGACATGCAAATTCTGTATGTTTTCTGTCGGCCATGCTCCTTCCGCTAGCCTAAGCCTAGGCATGCATTTTGGCCCGTTCCCACTCCTCTCATACCCTGCATTTCTTAACTTGTCAGTTCTGCCACACCATCTGGGGTAGGCAGTTTCTCTCCTTATTCACTACCACCAGCACACACACACACCATATTTCAGGCTTCTTTTTCAGACACATTGTTTTTTTTCCTCATAAGAAGAAATAGCCTCAAGAATTCAACCATATCCTCAGGAATCATATTAACTGGTGTTCATTATCTTGATCCATCTCAAAAGGCCATATCACATTGAGAAGTAATAAAATCAGCTATTTTATTGTCAACATTTTCTTCCAGCCCATTTGCTTATGTGGACCCCTTGCACTGTAACATGGCCTATTTGTACCTTGAGCTCCTCAAAGACTCACTCAACGAGTATGCATATGCAGCAGAGCTAGCAGGCTTGAGCTATGATCTCCAAAATACCATCTATGGGATGTATGTAAGTACCCATGTCTTAGAGCCTTCCACTCATCAACATTTTTTATATTGATTTGATGGAAGCATTTTTTGATTGAGGTTATGAGTTTAATTTCTTTTTTTAAAAATCTTTATGGCTAATCATATTTAATTTTTAAGTTAGCTCTTATTCTAAGTGTTTAACTACATACCATTCATATTGTGCAAATTTTCCTTGATTTCTTTTTTTTTCTTTTTTTTTTTTTTTTTTAACATCTTTCATCAGCGTGTCATATTTTTCTACTCAAACAAAATTGGATACCGATTTAGGTTTAGATCCCACCCATTCTGTGTTTGAAATCTTGGTCTTTGGCAAAGGAAAATAAAGTCTTCCTTCTTTTGTAAAACCTAAGTTTGGCGTATACTATTTCCCTAGAAATCCAGAACATGAGGCTGCATATCCATACTCTTCGGTCATGTTTCTTCATTTCCATGCCACTGCTTGAGGTATCAAAGCATTTCTTTTGTTTTTCTTTTTGTTAGTCGCTACATTTATGCTGATCCTCTCCATTGCAACATGACATACCTGTTTATCAGGTTATTGAAGGATGATTTAAAAGAGTATACATATGCAGCACGCCTCTCAGGTTTGAGCTATGGCATTGCATCAGGAATGAATGCAATACTTGTAAGTAACATGAAAACCAAAGAAAAGGCACCACCCCGTTTAAGCATTATGTTGAGCTTGGGAAAACTATTAACTTCTGCATTTTTAAAGAAGAAAGTTGATGGTGTTTTTCCTTGCACCTTTTTGATGATTGAAGAACTCAAATTAGTGTTAGTTCCACTAATGAATGATTTAATTAAGTTTAGTGCATCTTGTGAACATGTGTGTGTGCTGCATTTATTTGCATGTTCTTTGCTTAAGATGTTTAACATATTAATCCTGACAGCATGTTGTTTTTTCCATATAATTGAGTGTGTATTAACATCTGTAAGTAGAAGATATCCATAGTTACTGTTGTGGTGCTTGATTTTTACCTATAAATAGGCTCCCTTTATTTCTGCAGATAGCAGAAAGTTTCTATGTTCAGATACACCTGACATTTTATTTTATTTTATTTTATTTTTTTTTTTTTTTGAGACAGAGTTTCACTCATGTTACCCAGGCTGGAGTGCAATGGCGCGATCTCAGCTCACCGCAACCTCCGCCTCCTGGGTTCAGGCAATTCTCCTGCCTCAGCCTCCTGAGTAGCTGGGATTACAGGCACACACCACCATGCCCAGCTAATTTTTTGTATTTTTAGTAGAGACGGGGTTTCACCATGTTGACCAGGATGGTCTCGATCTCTTGACCTCGTGATCCACCCGCCTCGGCCTCCCAAAGTGCTGGGATTACAGGCTTGAGCCACCGCGCCCGGCTGCACCTGACATTTTAATTTAACTTACTTTGTCACATACACCATTACCTACTTTATGTGTTTTAAAATAAGCATTATTAAATTCGTCTAAGAAATAACTAGATCCTTTCTTTTGAATGTGTTTCCAAGCTTGCTTATATCTCAATTCCAAGTTAATATCCCTTTTGTGGCACACATTCCTCTTCACTTTTCTTGAAAATATATTGCATATTTTAGTAAAAATGAAAATGAGAGCATTTTGGGGTACTCTTTATTTAAATTCTAAGATTGTAGGAGTTTTAAATTTTATTTATTTTCCAGTGACTTTTTTTTCCTTCACATAAATATCTGGTAGCTTTTGTTGAATGTGTAAGAATGTATATTAATCTAAGCATTCTTAGAGTCTATAGAAATTTGAAGCTCAGAGATCATAATTAGCTCTAAAAAGAAAAGTAATCATCTATTTTCTCTTTTTTTCTGTTGATTTTTTTGTAGCATATTACCATCAAAACAAATAATTTTTATTTATGACAAAATGGGTTTTCTGCTAATTGTTTGTTTAGTTCCTACAGTAGGAAACATGATGTGCTTGCCATGGCCAGTGGCCTTCCCTCCTGCTGAGGTTCTTGCCTATCCTCCTTCACAGCATACAGATTTTCATGGTATTCTAGCTGCAGTGTATCCCCTACTGCTTTTAGTGCCACCATGTGGAAATATGATAGGAATTCTTCATTCCTCACTTTTCAAAATATTAGGCATTTAGAGACAAAGTAAATTGTGCTAAATTAGCTGGGCACGGCGGCTCTCGCCTGTAATCCCAGCACTTCGGAAGGCCAAGACAGGTGGATTGCTTTGGGCTCAGGAGTTCCAGACCAACCTCCTGGGCAACGTGGCAAGACCCTGTCTCTACAAAAAATTAGCCAGACATGGTGGTGTGTGCCTGTAGTCCAGCTACTCCGGAGGCTGAGGTGAGAGGATCACTTGAGCCTGGGCAGCAGAATTTGCAGTGAGCCAAGATTGCACCACTGCACTGCAGCCTGGGCAGCAGAGCTAGAGCATGTCTAAAAAAAAAAAAAAAAAAAAAAAAAAAGTGCTAAGCCAAGATCCTGATGATACATACAGTGTATCTTTTTTTACACATTTGTTTTGCCATTAGCTTTTAGAACACTAACAAAACTTATCAAATATGCAAGTGGTTAGAATTGTAGATCCTGCGAGGCAAAGTGGTTCATACTTATAATCCCATCACTTTGGGAGGCCGAGGCAGGTGGATCACTTGAGGTCAGGAGTTCAAGACCAGCCTGGCCAACATGGTGAAACCCCGTCTACTAAAAATATAAAAATTAGCTTGGCATGGTGGCACACCTGTGGTCCTAGCTACTCAAGAGGCTGAGGCGGGAGAATTCCTTGAGCCCGGCAGGCAGAGGTTGCAGGGAGCCAAGATGACACCACCACACTCCAGCCTGGGTGACAGAGACTTTTTTTTTTGAGACTCTGTCTCAAAATATCTATATCTATATCTATATATATATGGGTCCTAATTGGGCAACACTGAATGAGAAAGTGGCAAAATGCCATGTAATGCAGAATCAGGGCTGCCTCATTTCTCCAGGACGACTTTTAAAATATTTAAACAATTTGGGGACAAAGATGGTTAAAACTGGGCATGGCGGCTCACGCCTGTAATTCCAGCACTTTGGAAGGCTGGGGTAGGTGGATCACCTGAGGTCAGGAGTTCGATACCAACTTGACAAACATGGTGAAACCCTGTCACTACTGAAAATACAGAATATTAGCCGGGTGTGGTGGTGTGCACCTTAATCCCAGCTACTCCAGAGGGTGAGGCAGGAGAACTGCTTGAAGCTGGCAGGTGGAGGTTGCAGTGAACCAAAATCGTGCCACCGCACTCCAGCCTGGGCAACAAAAGCAAAACTCTGTCTCAAAAAAAAAAAAAAAAAAGATGGTTAATGTTACCTTCCGAAATGTTACATTATATTTATGAGACATTAAATTGAATATGTTTCATTTTTTATCTCTGGTTGTAGGATTTTCTACATGTTTAAAAATCAGGTTAAATTGTTTATTTGGAAGTTGTTTTGTGATATTTTTAGACTTTTAATACCCTGAATTCTTTCTGTAGCTTTCAGTGAAAGGTTACAATGACAAGCAGCCAATTTTACTAAAGAAGATTATTGAGAAAATGGCTACCTTTGAGATTGATGAAAAAAGATTTGAAATTATCAAAGAAGCAGTAAGTTTTCTGAACTCTATTTTTTTATTCATAACATAATATTGCTATATTATAAAAAGTTTTGATAATATAAAAGAAGTGAGGAGAAAAAGGAGCATTCATAACCTTGTTGCATTCATCTCACCCTGTCTTTGCAAAATCCTATACTCTATCCAGAAAGAAAGCCTAGTAGACCCTGGTGGATAGCTGACCTCTTCTCTGTGGGTTCCAAGAGCTAGGGCAGTTGCAGCTCTGAATCATTCAAAGAGAAGCACTTAGTGGCTGTCAGGGCCTCCTTGAATGTTACATCCCAACCTCCAGTTCAGAGGAATACACAATTCAGCAGACTGAGGTCTGCCTTACCATAAGACCTTGTCACATTAGAGCGTACTATTTGGGTTTGACATATCTTCCACTTAAATTCAATTCATGTTTAGCCCAGTAACGGAAGTAAGGGATGAACAGCTGTTTCTGAAGCTCAACTATGATCTTTTCATTGTATACCAAGAGAAACTGCCATCAGTTTTCAAATAAAGATCCCATGTGGATACCTATCAATGTTGCTTGCTTACGGAGACTTTGAGGATAGCTTTATAGTGTAGAACCTAAAGATTCCAAAAGACATCCCTGAAAACCAGGGGAAACTTTCTGAGGGACAAAAGATATCCCATAGTGAAGGCACTTACAGTCCATGTCAGATGCTGAACAAATGTAAGCAGCACCCTGGACAAAGAAAAAGCATGCACTTTTATGTATGGATCGGAGAGGAATAAACCCCATTCTTAATTATGTAACTTCAGAAAGGGGAAAGAAGTAAATCCTAGTAACACATTGTTTGAAATTTTATTATAACTGGACTTTTAAAATGATTTTTAAAAGATTTATAAAATTACTGAACTTGTGTCTGCCTTCACTAGTATATGCGATCTCTTAACAATTTCCGGGCTGAACAGCCTCACCAGCATGCCATGTACTACCTCCGCTTGCTGATGACAGAAGTGGCCTGGACTAAAGATGAGTTAAAAGAAGCTCTAGATGGTGAGACTCTTCTACTTAAAGCTTAATGCTTTCTTCATTTTTTTCCTAAATTCATTTTGGTTTATTCTGACATTTACTGTGTATACTTTTAAATAACTTGTAGTTCTATTAAAGCTGGCTGTGCATATGTTTTATAAAAACAGTGGTGGGTAGGATGGCTATAGTTAACAGTAACATATACTTTCAAATAAGTAGAAGGAGGGTATTGAACATTCCCAACACAAATGATAAATAAACTTGAGATGATGGATATTTTAGATTTCTGCAGAAGGACTGGGTACAATGGGTCGTACCTGTAATCCTAGTACTTTGGGAGGTGGAGGCAGGAGGATCACTTGAGCCCAGGAGTTTGAGACCAGCCTGGGCAATATAGTGAGATTCTGTCTCTACAAAAAAATAATAAAAATATTAGCTGGATGTGGTGGCATACACCTGTGGTCCCACTTACTCGAGAGACTGTGTGGCTAGAGGACTGTTTGTGCCTGGGAAGTTGAGGCTGCAGTGAGCCATGATTACGCCCACTGCACTCCAGCTTGGGTAACAGAGCAAGAGTCCCCACCTCCAAAAAAATAAAAAATGTCTGCAGACTAAGTATTCTGACCCAAGTACTAACCTTGTTAATATTGAAGGGTTTTTTTGTTTGTTTGTTTGTTTGAGACTGAGTCTTGCTCTGTTACCCAAGATAGAGTGCAGTGGTGTGATCTCCGCTCATTGCAACCTCTGCCTCCTGGGTTCAAGCAATTCTGCCTCAGCCTCCCGAGTAGCTGGTGTTACAGGTGTGCAACAACACGTCTGGCTAATATTTTGTATTTTTAGTAGGGGCAGGGTTTCACCATGTTGGCCAGGCTGGTCTTGAACTTCTGACCTCAGGTGATCCACCTGCCTTGGCTTCCCAAACTGCTGGGATTGTAGGGGTGAGTCATCGCAACTGGCCAAAATTGAAGTTTTAAGAAGAGAAAATGTTAGCCGAACTCCAACGTCTTAACACACAGAAATATTCCCCTTCCCCCACTCCCCGCTTTAGCATCCTTAGATCAGTTCAGTTAAAAATTGGAAAACGTGTAAAGCTTAAAGAGTCATCTTTCGGTTTGTTCCTAGAATCTTAAATCTAATTTTCAGGAGTTTGACTTGAAAATCTGAAATTCCGCAGCCTGGCCAACATGGTGAAACCCCATCTCTACTAAAAATACAAAAAATTAGCTGGGCATCTTGGTGGAAGCCTATAATCCCAGCTACTCAGGAGGCTGAGGCAGGAGAATTGCTTGAACCTGGGAGATGGAGATGGCAGTGAGCTAAGATCATGCCACTGCACTCCAGCCTGGCGACCGTGTGAGACTCCATCTCAAAAAAAAAAAAAAGAAAATCTGAAACTCCTTGAGAGCAATGATTATGCCTTTCTTCCATACCCTCTTTACTTAGTATCTAGTTATAATATTATGCCCTCAGTGTGTATCTAATGAATGCCTATTGAATGCAAAGAAATTACTTTCAGGATTTCTTTATTGAAAAAAATATAGATTGGTATCACCCTTATTATTTTAAGATTTTTCACTTCTTAACATCACCAATTAATCTTTCTTCTTACATGCTTAGCCATAAGCAATAAAATACAATAAAAGAATTCTGGACCGGGCATGGTGGCTTATGCCTGTAATCTCAGTACTTGGGAGGCCAAGGCGGGTGGATCACGAGGTCAAGAGATCAAGACCATCCTGTCCCAACGTGGTGAAACTCCAACTCTAATAAAAATACAAAAATTAGCTGGGCGTGGTGGCATGTGCCTTTAGTCCCAGCTCCTCAGGAAGCTGAAGCAGGGGAATTGCTTGAACCCAGGAAGTGGAGGTTGCAGTCTTCCAAGATCGCACCACTGCACTCCAGCCTGGTGACAGAGCAAGACTCTGTCTCAAAAAAAAAAAAAAAAAAAAAGAATTTTGTTGAATGTTTTAATAATCTTTTATGACAAATTCTTATACTTCTGTAATACTATGCTTTTGATGTCTTCAGTGACCCAAATCAAGAGCAAAGTACTGAAAGTCATTATTTTGTTGGTTGTCTCAGGCATTAGGTAGGAGGCTAGATTATAAAAATCCATAATTAGAACAGGTGCATTTTTTATCAGGACAGTTAATACGCTTTTTGCAAAATGATCATGGTCATACGCAATTAATAGCAAGAATTATACCTTTAAAAATACCACACAATTGATTTTAAATGTTTTCAAAAATGAAACCTACTTTTATAATGATCAAAAAAAAAAAAAAGCAAAGGCTTGAGGTTTTTTTTCTCCCTTTGTTAGAATCTAGGTCAGATGGCATGTTAATTTTAAGCCGAATAAGCTCTATAATATCTCAAAGGCATATGAAGGCTTTCTAAAATGGGTTTTATGAAGAGAAAAGTCAGTACTTCTTTGGTTTAAATTTTCTGCTCAAGTAAATAATTATTCCATTTTGATATATATATATACTCCTACAATAATAAAAAAAAATGCCAAAATGGCTTAATTTGGAGACAACTCAGTGGGAGAGGCTTGCTGTTCAGTGACTCTAAATCATTCAGCTATGCAGGTGCCAGAGTAGCAAGAACTTCAGGGTTCGGTGTGGTCCAGCAGCATTTACTGAGTGCCCACAGCACACCCAGCCCAAGACTCCAGGTGCTTGAGATCAAAAAATGATCAAGTAAACATCGCAATACCCCATCTCTACAAAAAATACAAAAATTAGCTAGGCATGGTGGTGCATGCCTGTAGTTCCAGCCCCTCGGGAGGCTAAGGCAGGAGAATTGCTTGAACCCAGGAGGTGGAGGTTGTGGCACTGCACTTCAGCCTGGGTGACAGAGCAAGACTCTGTCTCAAAAATAAATAAATAAATAAAAACTAAAAATGATCAATTAGATGGGGGTTTCTTTGATCAAGGAGCTCCATTCTGGTGGTGAAGCATAAATGTAAATAGATCATTTTAATAGAGACAAGAGGGTAAGTATTGTGACAGAAAGCTGCAGAGAGTGCTGAGGGAGCCTAGTGAAGAGGACTCCTAAGGCAGTACAGTGGAGTAGAATGAATATCTACTTTGGAATTAGACCAGGGATCAAACCCCAGCTCTGCAATTTACTAGCTTGATGACTTTGAACAACAAACTTAAATTTTCTTAATTTTCCTGCCCTTAAAGCGGGGATAATAGTACCTGCTTTATAATGTGAAAGATAACATCTGTAAAATCCCTGATCTGTGGTAAGCACTTGTTAATTCCCTTCCCATGTTTCACTTTAAAAGTCAGTCACTGATTTTAGCATCCATTGGTAGATCTTGCATATAGCAATTATTACTATGGTGTCCTAATGGAGGAGGGACAGCTCTTCCTTACAGAATGATTAAATCAATATATGTAAAAGAATGGGGGAAGTAGAAAAATTGCCATTAGAGCTCCATAGTAATAATTGCTACAGGCAATCCGCCAATGGATGCTAAAATTAGTGGGTCACATTTAAAGAAAAAGAAATTATTTGTATAATCTCATTTCTTTTTCCCAAAATAAATATTTAGTAATTACAGTGAGAAAAATAGGCATAGATGGGCAAGTGGACTTTTCTGAATTGCATGTAGAGCACATGTGAGTTATTAGATTATAAACAAAAGAATAAAATGATACATTTACAAGAAGGACATCTGGCAGACACCACCTGAACCAAGTGATCAGTGTTAACTCACTAGTACTACAACACATCAACTTCATGAACCCCCTGATAGGATGCAGTGAGAAACGTGCATTACTTTTGTGGTATTCTTTCTAGTAATACATACATGAAATCTAATTGTAAGAAAACACTAGACAAACCCAGATGGGGGACTTCTATAAAATAACTGAACAGTACTCTACAAAAGTCTTAAGGTCATGAAATATATGGAAAGGCTGAGAAACTGTCAAGAGATTAGAAGGAACTAAAGACATATGACAGCTAAATGTAATGGAGGGTTGTGGATCAGATCCTGGAATAAAATAAGGACAAAAATGGAAAAAATCCAAATATAGTCTGTACATTAGTTAATAGTATTATACCAATGTTAATTTATTAGTTTTGATGGGTTATGAAAGATGTTAACATTAGGGATAACTAGGTGAAGTGTGTATAGGGACTCTGTACTATTGTTGCAAGTCTTCTGTAAGTCTCAAATTATCTCAAAAAAAAAAAAAAGAACCTCATAGATAGAGCTCACATGTCTTCCTGCACCTTTACAGATGTAACCCTTCCTCGCCTTAAGGCCTTCATACCTCAGCTCCTGTCACGGCTGCACATTGAAGCCCTTCTCCATGGAAACATAACAAAGCAGGTGGGTGGTTGAGGTTTTAGCAATCTTTTGTGGATCAATGCAAGTTATTTTTTTCCTCTAGTCTTTCTCAAGATTGTTAACCAGCACAATGTGATAATAAACACATTAGAGTTTACTCAACCCTTTCTGCTCTTTGGAGGAAGGTAGAAGGCACAGGGAAAGTAGAATGATGGTAGTTAACTAAGGACCTAATTTCATGGCTGCCTCCTCTGCTGTTTCCTACCTTATGCAATCATAGGAAGAAATGGGAGTAATTATCCCTACTCTGTATAGGGTAGCATACTTGTTGGATAAGAGTACATGCTGTACATCAGACAGCCTGGATTGAAATCCTGGCTTTGTTATATACTAGATCTGTAATCTTTTGAAAATGTCTTAACTGTGTGCTTATCTGTTTCCTTATCTGTAAAATTAGAGTTACAGGACATCACCTATATAATGTCTTGTAAGGATTAAATAGTACATGCTAAGTCCTTAGCACATGGAAAGCTCTACAAAATTTCCATGGCAGTCTGTCTCAAGATCCCTCAGTCTTGGCCAGGTGCAGTGGCTCACACCTGTCATCTCAGAGCTTTGGAGGCTGAGGGGGGAGAATTGCTTGAACCCAATTCAAGACCAGCCTGGGCAACATAGTGAGACCTCGTTTCTACAAAAAAAAATTGAAAAATAGCCAGGTGTGGTAGTGCACGCCTATAGTCCTAGCTACTCTGGAGGCTGAGGCAGGAGGATTTCTTGAGCCTAGGAGGTTGAGGCTGCAGTGAGTTATGATTGTGCCACTGCACTCCAGCCTGGGTGACAGAATGAAACCCTGTCTCAAAAAAAGAAAAGATCCCTTGGTCTCTGCTACTCTGCTATACCCCCTCCAGAACAATATGCCTGAGGTCAGATGCTAATAAATGGCAGAAACAAGATTCTTACCAAGGTCAGTTTTATCTAGAGTAAAACCTATGCTTGCCTCCCTTGCTTTTCTGTGACCCCAGGTGTCTGTAGTCAGGATCATTTCACTAGGGACCATCTTTGGCAGTGCTTTTTTTCCAGCATCAGCATCAGTGTTGATGATTGTCTGGGTGGCTGTTTCTTTCACCACTGCCAAATTGACTGTATTGCAAAATTACTATACTGACAAATTTAATTTTTATCCATTTGAATAGGATCAAATGTATTTAAGATTTTAAAATCACTTTTATGATAACACTAGTTTATCTCACAAACAAGATATACTTATGTTTTTGTAATGTGCTAGGTCATATCTTTTTCCGTAGGCTGCTTTAGGAATTATGCAGATGGTCGAAGACACCCTCATTGAGCATGCTCATACCAAACCTCTCCTTCCAAGTCAGCTGGTTCGGTATAGAGAAGTTCAGCTCCCTGACAGTAAGTAGAGATGTTGTAACTTTGGGGATGGACTACTTTGACATAACAGTGTGGGTGATTACAGGTGAGTTGAATTTGGTATAGTTTTATGCCAAAGATCCACTGGGAACCTCTTATTTATAGAAGTATGATTAGAGATAGGTAATTCTGCCAAAAAAATTTTTGGTCAGAGGGCCAAAGAAGTGATATTGGAGGTAGGCAATAATTTTGAAGAGAATGATACTAGAATTGATGGATACTTGAATGAAGGGGAATAAGGAAGTAAAAATATCACAAAGCTATTGACTATGAGGCATGAAATAAAATATATTTATAAAAATGGAAACTGGACTTATAATATTTAATTCGAAGCCCATAGGATTCTTTGGCAGAAATAGTTTCAGGAAACCCACAGGTGCAGATAACATGTAATCATTACAAGTACATTTTTATAAGGGATTAACAAAAACTTTTATTGAATTTATATATTGCGGTTTACAATGTTGTGTTACTTTTACATTAACAGTGGTTTCTTCTGGTAAAAACTCATTAAGCATTATTGTCAGTATTGCTCAAGACTGTGTAATAGAAGGTATGTCAAGTGAAGGAAGAGAAGCTTTTTTGGGGGCAAACTTGATTGTTGGCTATTCCCTGTGCATGAACCATCTGTGCTGCCTTTTTCCCCCAGCTATTTTATTCTCCCGAAATGGTGTTCTCCTTTCTCCGTTCTTCCTCATGGGCCAGTGCCTACATCCTGTTTCTCCTTTTAGGCCTATTTATAAGGTACTCATTCCACTAAGCTTTTTCTAAAACTCCCAGCTAGAAATAATCACATCTACCTCTGGACTTGGCAGCACAATTTTTCTGGATCTCCCTATTCAAGCTACTTAGCACTTCTACTCTTGTGTTGGGATTGAAGTGCATCTACTACTTCTCGTTAGACCGTACATTCCTTAAAGGCAAAGTCTGTCTCTAGTTCATTGAGTAGCTTCTAAAGCAACTAGAACATACTATTACTTCAGGATACCTTTGTTGAATGCTTAAAGATACGTTGAGCCTGCTCTGCTGTTCTGCATGACCAGTCATCACAGATCTGGTAACAGTTTATTTCCAACTTCTGCTAGTTTATTCCTCAGTCACTACAACCAGGGCAAGAATCAGGATATGCTGATTCTACTACAGCCAGGGCAAGAATCAGGAGATGCTGATTCCACTACAACCAGAGGAAGAATCAGGAGATGCTGATTCCATTATGAGAGGAAGAAACAGGATATGCAGATTCCACTACAACCAGAGAAAGAATCAGGATATCAGATTTCACTACAGCCAGAGGAAGAATCAGGATATGCTGATTGCACTACAACTGGGGCAAGAATCAGGCAGGATATGCTGATTCCACTACAATTAGAGAAGGACTCTGGACATGCTGTGCAAGAGTCATAGCAGTTGACTTCAAAGTGAAGCTAGTCGAGAAACAATATTTCAAAGTCAAATTCATCTTTCATACTTCTTTGACTCTACTTCCCTCTTTCTCTTACCTTTCCTAAGATCTTATTTCTTTGGTCTCCTAAGTACCCTCCCAAATTTTTCTGTGTTCAAAAATAGCTCAGGTCACATTTTATTCTCAGAATGCTAGGTAGTAGGAAATCATTCTGAATTAGCCAGCTGATCAGATATGAATACTTTAAATAGTTCTTCACTTAACTCTCCATAGAAAGGCATTTACTGTTTATAAAGAAAATACTCAGGCCAGGGTGGTGGCTCATGCCTATAATCCCAGCACTTTAGGAGGCCAAAGCAAAAAGATTGTTTGAAGCCAGGAATTTGAGACCAGCCTGGGCAATGTAGTAAGAACTTGTTTCTACAAAAAACTTTTAAAAAATTAGCTGGGCATGGTGGCGCACACCTGTGGCTACTTAGGAGGCTGAGGTGGGTCGATCGCTTGAGCCCAGGAGGTTGAGGCTCCAGTGAGCCATGATTGTGCCACTGCACTCCAGCTTAGGTGCCAGAGTGAGAGACTGTCTCAAGAGAAAAGGAAAAATTCCAGCCATTACAAAGGAGATGTTTTATTTATTTTTATTTTTATTATTTTTTGAGATGGATTCTCAGTCTGTCACTCGGGCTGGAGTGTAGTGGCACGATCTCAGCTCACTGCAGCCAAGGAGACGTTTTAGAATATGTATGAAAAGGGCCAGATGTGGTAGCCCACACCTGTAATTCCAGCATTTTGGGAGATCGAGGACAGGAGTTCAAGACTGGCCTGGCCAACATGGCAACCCCCCCCGTACCTACTAAAAATAGAAAAATTAGCTGGGTGTGGTGACACATGCCTGTAGTCTCAGCTACTTGGGAGGCTGAGGCAGGAGAATTGCTTGAACCTGGTAGACAGACGTTGCAGAGAGCTGAGATGACACAACTGCACTCCAGCCTGGGTGACAGAGCAAGACTTTGTCTCAAAAACAAAAAAGTATGAAAAAGCTGGAAGAATGTGAGGTGAGAGAGAGAGGCTTACAGGCCATGTTCTCCTTTTTTTGAGAAAAGGTCTTGCTCTGTAGCTTGGGCTGGAGTGCAGTGGTCCAGGCACAGCTCACTGCAGCCTCAAATTCCTGGGGTCAAGTGATCCTCTCACCTCAGCCTCCTGAGTAGCTGGGATTATAAATGTGAGCCATGGCCCTGGCTCTCCTCCTTCTGATGAGAGGGAAGTTAGTGCTGCCAGTTATAATCAGAAAGTTTGACTAATGGGTCAAATTTGGACAAAGTCAGAAAAGTGAAATCAACGATACACAATTCTAGGCTTCTCTACCTCCCTTTTCGATTAATGTCTAAATTATCATCCATAAGTATGGGCAGACATAGCATTGACTTTATTAAACCCTAAATAAGTTTTTGAACTTGTTGCTGTCTTTTTGAAACTTCTAGGAGGATGGTTTGTTTATCAGCAAAGGAATGAAGTTCACAATAACTGTGGCATTGAGATATACTACCAAACGGATATGCAAAGCACCTCAGAGAATATGTTTCTGGAGCTCTTCTGTCAGATTATCTCGGAGCCTTGCTTCAACACCCTGCGCACCAAGGAGCAGTTAGGTGAGAGGAAAGTGGGGAAATAGCGGGGTATTGTAGACTTTAATGAATTATCATTGTCCCTGTAAAGCATTTTCCACATGTAGATTCACCTAACACTGTGTATCAGGCATGCTCTACTTAGAGAGACTTGAGAAAACCTTATTACAGAGAATCCACTTCTAAAAGATAAGCAGTCACTATCTTATGGACATTAAAGTAATTATTTACAAGATGGTACTGTGTATTACATACATGTCAATAAAGAGGGCATCTTAGGTAAGGGGGGAAGAATACTAAGGACAAGCTTATTGGTAGCAAGATGAGAAACAAGCCATCCAGAGAAGCTTAGAGTCACTAAAGCTTGAGTTCCCTGAGGACAGGTATTATCTCTTATTCATCTTTATACCCCAAGCCTGGGACATACAGAAGGCACTCAGTAAGTGTTTGCAGTTTTAGACACTGTTAAAAATCTTGAGGTCCTGGCAGGTTTGGTGAATGAGGAAAGAAGTTCAAAGAAGTCCCAGTAATGACAGAAAGGAACCAGTGAAAAAAGATTTGGTCGAGTCTCTCCAAGTACCCATCATTGTTTAAGTACCCATTGTGCTAGATGCTGGACAGGGAAAATGGATGCTATGGATGGTCCTTCTTTTCTTTCTTTTTTTTTTTTTGGTCCTTCCTTTCAAAGAGCTCACAGTCAAATCAGGATGGCAGGACCTGTAAAGGAATAATTTTAGTTCAGTGTGATAAATGTTACTATAAGAGCTCAAACTTTTGGCCAGGTGTGGTGGCTCACACCTGTAATCCTAGCACTTTGGGAGGCCAAGGTGGGTGGATCATCTGAGGTCAGGAGTTCAAGACCAGACTGGCTAACATGGCAAGACCTCATCTCTACTGAAAATATAAAAATTAGCTGAGCGTGGTGGTGCCCACCTATAGTCCCAGCTACTCGGGAGGCTGACGCAGAGATCACTTGAACCTGGGAGGCAGAGTTTGCAGTGAGCCAAGATCACACCATTGCACTACAGCTTGCGTGACAGAACAAGACTCCATCACAAAAAAAAAAAAACACAAAAAAACAAACAAAAAAAAAAACACTCAAACTATGAATGGCTATTTTGAAGATAGAAGCTTCCTTAGAATTGGGACCCAGATGGCTGGGCGCCGTGGCTCAAGCCTGTAATCCCAGCACTTTGGGAGG
>NW_022436998.1:3287001-3322771 GCF_009761245.1 Sapajus apella
AAAGAAAGAATTGGGACCCAGAGGTACCACAGCTGTTGGAGATGGTGGATCAGGGAAGGGCAGCCGAAGGAGATAAGCCAAGAGCTTGGTTTAGAAAAGGTGTTGAAGGGAAGTAGTGCATGGCCTCATGAGATGACGTAGAAATATGACTTTTAGTTAGCTTGATCTCTGAAGAGTTGCATTCTGAATGAATTGGTTCAGGAATGGATTATGTAACAAGAAATACAGTAGGAGAGCCAGGTTCATATGAGGAACTTGGATGTTAAAGGAAACATAGCTAGGACTGTGACTAAGGGATGAAAATGAGTCCAGCGTTTTACAGGACTAGGAGTAACTTTAGCATAGATTGAAGAGGAATAACTAGCAGAGAGTGAGGAGTCACAAGATGGGAGTTTGAATAAAGAATAGGATTTTTTCCTAAAAAGAAGTCATCTCCAACTTAGTAATTCTTCAGAGAGCTCTTCTGCTTTGTCTTTAGGAACTGAAACTATCTTAAGTGCTCATATTTCTTTAAGAGGTGAATAGTTTAAAACCTTAAAATAGATTTTATTTGCTCAGATAGGATAGTTTTTGAAGGATTAAAAATGACTCAGGTCTCAAATGCCAAGGTCCTGACTGGCTGATGTGTGTGTTTCAGGCTATATCGTCTTCAGCGGGCCACGTCGAGCCAATGGCATACAGGGCTTGCGATTCATCATCCAGTCAGAAAAGCCACCTCACTACCTAGAAAGCAGGGTGGAAGCTTTCTTAATTGCCATGGAAAAGTCCATAGAGGACATGACAGAAGAGGCCTTCCAAAAACACATTCAAGCATTAGCAATTCGTCGACTAGACAAACCAAAGAAGCTGTCTGCTGAGTGTGCTAAATATTGGGGAGAAATCATCTCCCAGCAATATAATTTTGACAGAGGTAAGGTAAAATTAGGGCCCCAACATTTATGGCATTCAAGTAACATTTGAGGACGTGAAGGCCATTCCACAAAATGGTATTCATTTTTTAGGTGATATTTTATTACTAATTTGGGGAGTTGGGGTGGGGAGATGGCTGGCACTGCTAAAGAACTGTTACTTAATTGAACTCCAGTTTCCCATTAGAAACCTTGTCTCTTTTTTTTCTCTAAACCTCGACCTAGTTACCCATATCTCACAATAAAGTATTAATAGTAATTCATTTCCACCATTTTGTTTCATCATTGTATCCTGAGATTCTGATCACAGATACCTAAGTATTTCCCATAATACTAAAAAAATGAGATTATACTGGATTAAACCCCGTTGAGGCAAATGTTGCCCTTCAGGCACAGGAGTTCAAACATTTGCCTGTAGGGATCGCCAAAGATTTTTCATTCCTTTCAGATTTGGGAAAGCTGTGATTCCTGAAGTCTCCGGTCTTATCAGCTTCCTTTCACCTTTCTTCTAGAGCATAGATTAACAATGGATTGTGCCAAGCTGTACTAGAAGTCAAGGGACTTGGGTCATGTTCTTATTCTGACACCAACAAGCTAAAGATCTTGGTCAGGTCACCCTTTTTGGACCTCAGTTTT
The DNA here is from genome assembly GCF_009761245.1 of Sapajus apella. Classification (NCBI taxonomy): domain Eukaryota; kingdom Metazoa; phylum Chordata; class Mammalia; order Primates; family Cebidae; genus Sapajus; species Sapajus apella. The sequence continues at coordinate 3,288,546 of NW_022436998.1, forward strand.
CTTACCCATAATTTTTCTTTTTGTTTTGTTCTTCGAGATAGTATCTCGCTCTGTCAGCCAGGCTTGAGTGCAATGTGTCATCATAGCTCACTGTAGCCTTGAACTCCTAGGTTCAAGTGATTCTCCTGCTTCAGCCTCCCAGATCTTGAGCTGGGATTACAGGCATGAATCACCATGTCCAGCCTACCTATAATTTTTCTAGCAGTTGGATTCATTATTAATGGTAATAGTATCTCTCATTTATTGAGCATTTGCCATGTGCCTAGCACTGTGTTATTGTCACACATCTTTTTTAAAAAATTCTTACTGCAGCCCTATTAAGTAGTAGTTATCCCCAGTTTCCAATGAGGAAACTGAGGCTCAGAAAAGTTGAAATGACTGGCCAAGATCCAAAAGCTCATAACCAGAGAGCCAGTATATGAATCCAGGCTGGCCTGGCTTCTGAGCCAAGGCTCTGTTAACCATTGCACTATATCCACTTTTTTTTTTTTTTTTTTGAGACAGTCTTGCTCTGTCACCCAGGCTAGAATACAGTGGTATGATCTTGTCTCACTGCAATCTGCTTCTCAGGTTCAGATCATTCTCATATCTCAGCCTCTCCCCAGTAGCTAGGACTACAGGCACACTCCACTATACCTGGCTAATTTTTGTATTTTTAGTAGAGATGGGGTTTCACTGTGTTGGCCAGGCTAGGCTCGAACTTCTGGCCTCGGGTGATCTACCCACCCAGCTTCTCCAAAGTGCTGAGATTATAGGCATGAGCCACTACACCAAGCCAGCATCCACTTACTTTTACTTGAAATCAAAGCATATGGTCACTTAAAAATATGGATACTTGGCCAGACACGATGGCTCACGCCTATAAGCCCAGCATTTTGGCAGGCTGAGGCAGGCAGATCACTTGAGGTCAGGAGTTTAAGACCAGCCTGGCCAACATGGCAAAACCCCATCTCTACTAAAAATACAAAAATTAGCCAGACGTGGTGGCTTGTGCCTATAATCCTAGCTACTCAGGAGGCTGAAGCAGGAGAATCACTTGAACCTGGGAGGTGGAGGTTGCAGTGAGCTGAGATTGAGCCACTGCACTCCGGCGTGATCAACAGAGTGAGAGACTGTGTCTCAATAAAATGTATATGGATACTTAAGAGTCTTGGAGTAAATATATTGTCACTTAGTATAACTGTTCTGGGTTACTTCATATGGAAATATTAGTAAAGTATTGTTTGATTACTTTTTCAGATAACACTGAAGTTGCATATTTAAAGACACTTACCAAGGAAGATATCATCAAATTCTACAAGGTAAGTCAAATTCATATATTTAGATTTTGACTGATAAGAAAGTATTGTAGGGCTGGGTACAGTGGCCCACCCTGTAATCTCAGCACCTTGAGGGAGGCCAAGGTGAGAGGATCACTTGAGGTCAGGAGTTAAAGACCAGCCTGACCAACATGGTGAAAGCCCATTTATACCAAACATACAAAAATTAGCCAGGCGTGGTGGTGCACACCTGTAATCCCAGCTACTCGGGAGGCTGAGGCATGAGAATTGCTGAACCTGGGAGGCAGAGATTGCAGTGAGTGGATTTCGCACCACTGTATGCCAGCCTGGAAGACTGAGTGAAACTCTGCCTCAAAAAACGCAAAACAACCAAAAAAAAAACAGTGTATGTGCTATATTGTGTGTTGCTACTTTGAAGCCATTCTGGCTGGATTTATGAAGGTGTTTTTTGTGGATTTAAGTATTTTTGACACAAACACATCTGTTAGAGAAAATAAAGACAGTTTTTATTGAACCAAGTACCGTTTTCCTTTCCCTCTAAACCAAGTTTGCCAAACCTGCAGCCTGCAGGCCACATGCAGCCCTCATTATGAAATATTTTTGCCAAATTTTTGTTTTTTAGCTTAGCAGCTTTTAATGTTATGCGTGGCCCAAGACAATTATTATTCTTCCATTGTGGTCCAGGGAAGCCAAAAGATTGACCCATGCTCTAAACCAAAGACTGTGACAGCCCTTCCTGACTTCTAGATCTTTAAGCACCCTTTTGGTTTCTTCTCTCTGTTCTCCACTCTGCTCTGCAAAGAATATTGCTGAGCTTGTCTGGTGGGAAGGAGGAAAAAAGAAAAGAACTTGAGAATCAGATTATTTTCCAAACTCTGACAACTGTAAACTGTCTTCACCCATTTAGGTGCCATAGTGGATCCTTTTTTAAATAAATGATCACTCACCTTTGAATTGTGGTCAGAGATGTTATGAATTTTACATGCTTGTGCTCACTGAAGAAGTTTATCAAAAGAAAAGGGAGGTGCCATGTTAATGGAAGACAAAGTCTTCCCAGCTTTTTTTTTTGTTTTTTTTTTTTTGAGACGGAGTTTCGCTCTTGTTACCCAGGCTGGAGTGCAATGGCACGATCTCGGCTCACCGCAACCTCCGCCTCCTGGGTTCAGGCAATTCTCCTGCCTCAGCCTCCTGAGTAGCTGGGATTACAGGCACACACCACCATGCCCAGCTGAATTTTTGTATTTTTAGTAGAGACGGGGTTTCACCATGCTGACCAGGATGGTCTCGATCTCTTGCCCTCGTGATCCACCCGCCTTGGCCTCCCAAAGTGCTGGGATTACAGGCGTGAGCCACCGCGCCCGGCCTCCCAGCATAGCTTTAAGAGGTTCCACCAGCAGGGTGCAGTAGCTCACGCCTGCAATCCTAGCACTTGGGGAGGTCTAGGCGGGCAGATCATGAGGTCAGGAGTTTGAGACCAGCCTGGCCAACATAGTGAAACCGCATCTCTACTAAAAAAAAAAAAAAAAAAAATTAGCCAGGCATGGTGGTGGGCACCTGTAATCCTAGCTACTCAGGAGGCTGAGGCAGGAGAATCGCTTGAACCCAGGAGGCAGAGGTTGCAGCAAGCCAAGACTGCACCACTGTACACTAGCCACGGCAACAGTGAGAGACTCTGTCTCAAAAAGTTTCACACCGTCTAAATCTTCCCCTCTATAATAAAATTCTGAGAAGGATAGCATAATTTCCATTAAGTAGATATAAATGTGTAATAAGTATGCTAAGTGCAAAAATTCAGAATTTATGCTGCAATAGAATTGTACCTATTTAAAGTGTTACATATGTTCTTTGTAATATATTTGTAATATATTTCTTTGTAATATATTTGGGGCCTCTAATTTGTGTAAAATACTTTTATGCCTGTTTTTCAAAATAAGGAGCAAAATTATACTCTGTGATTACCATAGTACCTTAGAATTGTCCCTTAGTGTTGGAGCCATTTCTGGTTTGTATCTGTGATTAGGTAGTTTGGTCAGGAACTCAGTCCTGCCCTGTGCCCACATCTTTTTAGAGAGATACTCTACTTTACAGTGTCTTTTTCTGGGGATATATTATAGCTACCAGCACAGGAGTCAGTGCTTACAGTTCTCATTTGAGTGACTTTGTGAAGTTAGTGGTACAACAAGGCCTGATCACATTTTCTCCTGTACTTGGGTTTCTAATGTTTATTTAATTCACCATTGCTAGTGCTGAGTGAGAGACTAAGGAAAAAGTAACAGTTCCCACTGGATGGGTGCAGCAGATCACGAGGTCAGGAGTTTGAGACCAACCTGGCCAACATGGTGAAACCCCGTCTCTACTGGGGGAAAAAAAAAATTACAAAAATTAGCTGGGCATGGTGGTACACACCTGTAATCCCAGCTACTCAGGAGGCTGAGGCAGGAGAACTGCTTGAACCCAGGAGGCGGAGGTTGCAGTGAGCCAAGATTGCACTATTGTACTTCAGTCTGGGCAACAGAGTGAGACTCCATCTCAAAAAAAAAAAAAAAAAAAAAAAGCCGGGCACGGTGGCTCACACCTATAATCCCAGCACTTAGGGAGGCCAAGGTAGGTGGATCACCTGAGGTCAGGAGTTTGAGACCAGCCTGGCCAACATGGTGAAACCCTGTCTCTAAAAATAAATAACAGTCCTTGACCCAAAGGTGCTGATAGTTTGACAGGAAAGTAGTGATCTTGTGCCATCCATGAGTTGCTTACACCTCTCTCTGTAACTCTTCTGCAAAATTATACGGCTGTGTGCAGAGTATTAATAAAGCTGGTGTCACCTTAACAATAAGAGAAGGAGACTCTAGTTTCAAAATTGAGCAGCAAAATTTTCAGCAATGAGATTTGACCCATTTTGGCTATGAAAATGGATGACTGGACAAGTTACTTTCTTTACCTCATGGCTCCCTTTGCATTGTGTAGAGGAAGACAAGAGTCTCATTTAAGTTACTCTTGCTCTTTTGCAGTAATAGCCTGTAGTCCCAGCTGCTGGGGGGGGCTGAGGCTGGAAAATTGCTAGAGCCCAGGAGTTCAAGACCAGCCTGGGAAACATAGTGAGACCCTGTTTCAAAAAAAAAAAAAAAAGAGTATTTATAACCAGGCTTCAGCTAAGTCCAGAACAGCATTTCCCTGTGTTCCATGGTATGCAAGATATTAATAGGGGTACCTAGGAAAAGGGTTTCATGACCATGCAAGTTTGGGAAACACTATTCCCATTCTTAGAGACTCACAGAACATGTTGGTATTTTAAAAATTATAAGAAGTCTCACAGTAAAGGCTTTAGCCTGCATTTATTTAATTTTGACTTACATTTTCTAAACTGATTTTACCATGTACCCTTTTTTATACAGAATACCTATAATACCTCATGGGACTGTAGTGTTCCTTAGAACATTATTAGAACATATTAATAATTTCCAAGAAGGTGCAGTTGTTTTAGAAAAATGAGGATTGTCCACAGTTGGTGAGAAAATTGGGAACAATCTGAAACTGGAGAGGGTGTTCTGCTGTCTGCTGATGTGGGTCAACAAGGGAGTAATGAAGGTTTGGGCAAGAAGAGATGGAGATAGATCTTTGAAAGCAAACTTTTTACTCCAGTAAGATAAAGTTCTTAGAGGAGGTCTTACTTGTTAATAGAGGCAGACCTGGCTGAGCTCCTGGAAAGAGGCTGGAGAGGTCAGAGCAGGCCTGTGGGAGTCTCAGCTGTTTTGCCTGCTGGCGAGGAGTGGAGTGGGCAGCCATGGGCAGGTTTGCTGTGCAACATCAATAGGGCTTGCTGTGCAGTCACGCAGGACCAGGCTTATTAGTAACTGCTCTATAATAACTGTTGAGTGGATTTGGCTTTGACTGATGATTTCTCCCCTCTAAGGATATGAAATGTTACTTGTGGCTAAGGCATCAGAGGAACTTTGTCACACTTGTACCCCTTTAGAAAAGACAGTGAAAGTCTGCTGTTAGGGGAAAGGTTGGGACATACTTCCCCACAGGACCCACCTGCCAACCTAGCACTGCTGGCATTCATGGTAGTAATTAAGGGGAATCCCTCCAAGCAGCATGGTGGAATTGAGAGAGCAAGCAGACTCGAGCTTCTGACACCATCACTCTGAACAGTGTGACTCGTGTAATTCATGTAAGTCTCTGTGTCTTAAAGTAGGAATCATCATGATGCTTAGTTCACAGAGAATGAAGTGAGCTGACATAGGAGAGTTCCTGATATACAGCAGGACTCAGTAATTGTTAGTTTCCTTTCTCTTCTGGTAGATGAGGAACCACAGTTTACAAGCAGAATCTAAGAAGGTTCTTAGAGGAGCAGGTGTTGTGCTTGTCCCTAAGCTCAAGCCATTGTCTCTGTAGACCCTAAAGATCACCAAATGCACCCTGCACATCCCACCCCAGTGAGTACTAGGATAAGTTTTTAATCCTAGCTCAGGCACTTATTAGCTGTAGAAGTCTGAGCAGTTTTTTAATCTCCTTGGACTCAGTTTTCTCATCTGTAAAATTGGGTTAAGAATAATTCTTTCAGGCCGGGCGCGGTGGCTCAAGCCTGTAATCCCAGCACTTTGGGAGGCCGAGGTGGGTGGATCACGAGGTCAAGAGATCGAGACCATCCTGGTCAGCATGGTGAAACCCCGTCTCTACTAAAAATACAAAAAATTAGCTGGGCATGGTGGTGTGTGCCTATAATCCCAGCTGCTCAGGAGGCTGAGGCAGGAGAATTGCCTGAACCCAGGAGGCGGAGGTTGCGGTGAGCCGAGATCGCGCCATTGCACTCCAGCCTGGGTAACATGAGTTAAACCCCTTCTAAAAAAAAAAAAAAAAAACAAGAATAATTCTTTCTTTAGAGTAAGGAAAGGAAAAAAATAATTCTCACCTGCTTTGCTAAATCTTTGCAGAGCTTAAATAAAATAATGTAAGTGAGGGGAAAGAAAGGCAAGTATCTTTTTTTTTTTTTTTTTTTAATGAGACAGAATCTCGCTCTGTCACCCAGGCTGGAGTGCAGTGGCGTGATCTCAGCTCACGGCATATGGCAACCTCTGCCTCCTGGGGTCAGGTGATCCTCCCACCTCAGCCTCCAAAGTATCTGGGATTACAAGCATGTGCCACCACACTTGGCTAATTTTTGTTTTTTTTTTTTTTAAGATGGGGTTTCGTAGGTGGGGAGAGCAAAGGAATGCAGAGGAGAGGCAGGGAAGTTCCTGGGAAGAGTAAAAGTATATAAAAAAAAAAAGATGGGGTTTCACCATGATGGCCAGGCTGGTCTTGAACTCTTGACCTCAGGTGATCCACCCACCTCGGCCTCCCAAAGTGTTAGGATTACAGGCGTGAGCCACCACACCCAACTTTTTTTTTTTAATGTATTTTTATTAAAGACAGGGTTTCACTATGTTGGCCAGGCTAGTGTCCAACTCTGACCTCAAGTGATCAACCTGCCTCAGCCTCCCAAAGTGCTGGGATTACAGGCATGAGCCACCACACCTAGCCAAAAAGGGAAGCATCTTTTCTGTACCTGACTGTGTGATGGCTGAGTCTTCATAGTCATCAGAGAGCACCTCATTGTAAGTTGTTGTTTTTTTGTTTTTTTGTTTTTTTTTTTCTAAAAAAGAAGAGAGGGGAAAAAAAAAAAAAGAATGAAGGAGAGGAAGAAAGAGGAAGAGGGAAGTAAATTCTTTAGTGGAGCAAAAGGGTGACCTCACTCTTCTTTCTGCCTAGGAAATGTTGGCAGTAGATGCCCCAAGGAGACATAAGGTATCCGTCCATGTTCTTGCCAGGGAAATGGATTCTTGTAAGTATTGAATATTGCCTTTTTAAGTCTATTTTTAGGCTCATGTTAAGCCATCTGATGGTTGGCCTTTGTCATAACTACATGCCTTATAGAACACCAGAAAGAAAAAGAGGTAGAGAACAGGAACTGGAGATAAGGTCTACAGATATAAGGGGAAAAGATAAAAGAGTTAGTGAAGGAGAGAACCAATACCAGGTGATAGAATGCTGAGCTGGCCACAGCATCACAGGAAAACACAGCTGCTTGCTGATGGGACGTCTCCAAAGAGGGTGCAGGAACCACTGCATGTGGGGAGTATGGGTAAGCAAGTTAACTTCACTTCCCAGTCCTTCTTATTATTTTCTGGTTTTTACTGGCCAAAGTTTGTCCTGTGGCCATCAACTCCCCTGGCTTTCTGGGCAGTTTTACTGAGTCCTTCTGGGTGGCCAGAAAGTCAGATTCGACCTGGGCACTAAAACTGCTGTGGGCAAAGTTTTAGGACCTCAGGAATATCATGAGCCATCATTGGGTGGTTCCGGATAGAAGGCAGGACAAGTACTTAAGGCCTTGGGTAGCAGGTAACCTGGAGAGGACCCGAGAAGTACATGAACTGGGTCTGGTGCAGTTTTTTAATTAGATTTGTTTTTAGTTGTTCTTGTGTGCTAGTATCAGTAAGTACATTAAACCTTTTATTTTCTTACAGGTCCTGTTGTTGGAGAGTTCCCATGTCAAAATGATATAAATTTGTCACAAGCACCAGCCTTGCCACAAGTAAGAAACATGTTATGTTAGATTGTACTGATAGAGGACTTCCTTTTTAGAAGAAGCCTTTTTTGTGTGTTTGTTTTGTTTTGAAATGGAGTCTCACTCTGTCGCCCAGGCTAGAGTGCAGTGGTATGATCTCGGCTCACTGCAACCTCTGCCTCTTGGGTTCAAGCGACTCTCCTGCCTCAGCCTCTTGAGTAGCTAGGATTATAAGCGCCTGCCACCACGTCTGGCTAATTTTTGTATGTTTAATAGAGGAGAGAGGGTTTCACCATGTTGGCCAGGATGGTCTCCAACTCCTGACCTCAAGCGGATCACCTGCCTTGGCCTCGCAGAGTGCTGGGATTATAGGTGTAAGCCACTGTGCCTGGCCAGAAGTATCTTATTCATCAGGACACTGATGAACTAAAAGTTTCAGGTCACCAGGTGTTGAACCTTCTACTCTAATTCTTCCTTGAACATCTAGTCACTCAGGCTCTACCCTTGTCTGCCTTTGCCTCCTATTTGAACAGTTGTGTTACTCTGCAATGAATCATCTTTGGCCACATCTGTTCCCAGCACTGAATATTGGAGGGAGACCTCTTGGTCTTTTCCCATGTTACCTGCATATTTTAATCATCTAGAAGGATTGGCATTCACTTGCAGGAGGAGGAAACTGACAGTGTAACTAGGCCCTTTCCAGGTGGGCACACCAGCCTCTGCTACTTTGCTGAAGCCTTGATGCTAAGCCTCTAAGTCCCTGGTGAGCCAGCCTTTGTTTCCCCAGAAGAAAACCAGAAGTCTTTCTTCTGGCCCATAGCCCAAGTAAGGACACTTACCAATAAGTTTTATAGACCAATTCATGACTTTCTGGGCCTACTGATCCAGAAGAAAGGTCAGCATATCATGATACATGGGGTGTTGTTAGGTAGAGGAGCCTCAGACCCCCACCAAAAAAAAAAAATATTACGGAGAGAGAGAGAGTATAGAACTGAGGTGTGCTCCCAGCGCCACCCAAAAAATTTGATGTCCTTATTCTGATGTTTAGGTTAAATACACTAAAAAGAAACTTTTTTTTCTTTGCAGCCTGAAGTGATTCAGAACATGACCGAATTCAAGCGTGGTCTGCCACTGTTTCCCCTTGTGAAACCACATATTAACTTCATGGCTGCAAAACTCTGAAGATTCCCCATGGGTGGGAAAGTGTGAGTGGATGCATTCCTGAGTCTTCCATAATCTTGGCCACTTTAATAGTTTCTGATTCACTGTTAGAGAAACAGAAAAAAAGTTGTCAAATGTCATTATGTAGAAATATTATAAATCCAAAGTAATTAAATTACAAAATCTTATAGATGTAGAATATTTTTAAAATACATGCCTCTTTAATATTTTAAAATTTTTCTTTTCATTACTGAAATTTTCCCTATATAACAGTGCTTAAAATGAATGATATTCCTATAGAATCTTCCTTCCATATTCTGTAAAACAGTCATTTGTCCGAAGAAAGTCAAAGCTCTTTTCTAAAAGCCTCCTAGGTTGACATAGAAGGCTTCACAACATTTAGAAAGGTAATACTTTCTTAAAAATTGATACTCAAATTTGCTTTCTACTCGATGGTTTCATGTAAATCAGTGGAAAACATTACATTTGGCAGATGATGAACAAAGCAATGTAATCTTTTATTAGTGAAATTGCTGGTTATATAAGGCATGGTTTTAATCTTTTTTATAAAATTTGAACATGTTTTTTATTCCAACTGGTAAAATGCTAGAAAACTCTACTTATTTACAATGCTAGAAATATACTTACATCAATTTTGTCCTAAACTGAATTTCTCAGGATTACTGTGGTTTCTTTCTAATTTAATTACATTGACCTTCTTCATAGTTGGTTTGCAGTGTTCCGTCAGTTTTACTTTTTCTCATCAGCGTATTGCTTTAACACAACATATTTATTTAACACGTACAGATGGGTCAACTTCAGATCCTACTGAGTGTGTGACATGCTTTTCCAACATCAGCTTTTTGTAACCACCTTTTTATTACAGTGAAATTGCAGTCAGTATGTAAACCAAAATATCTTGCCCCTTTATGAATTTAAAAGGCAATCAATACATAGCCACCTTTTTGGAAATATAAAAATGAAAGCCTTGCATTCTTATATAGCAAGTCTTCATAAGACTGTAAAATCCCTTGTTGCTACCAGTCTAATCTTGCCTTAAGTGTTATTTTTTTGAATATATGAATATAAACATACACAGATGATGACTGGAGTGGACTTTTAAAAAATATTTTTTTCATGAGATACTATTTTAGGTGAAATTGTTACTGTAGATTTATCAGCTGTTTTGAAATATTTACTGTTATTAAAACTTGCTTCAAGAGAAATTGTGAATATATTTCCACGTACAAGCACTATTAACAGTAAGTGGCCCTGTCGTCCACTAACTCAGGCAAAGTAAAGAATGGCATTTTCAAATGGCATTTTACCTCCCTGTATGATTTGATTTGTAGGACTTTCTTCTGTAGAGCCATATCTTTTCACATCTTAAGTTTTTACATTTGCCATTTTCCAAATCTCAATTTGGGGCAAGAACGATATAGTCACAACTATGGGGCTGCTTTCAAAAGTGGGACCCCATTTCTACTGTCAGATCAATGTGGTGCTGTAACCATCTTTTTATCCCTACCTTCAAGAACTTCCTTGTATGAAGCCTGTCTTTGTCCATCGGAAGGTGTATGAAATCATCCCTTCCTTCTGGTTTTATGCATTTGTAGACTATGCAGCTTTTCATCAACCTGCAAGGATATATAAGACAGATCTAAAATTAGGCCTGAGTGTTCCGATCCAACACTGTACTAGTAAATAAAAATCCACCTACCTTTTATGTGGAAAATTATGTACTACTGAGTAACTTTTAGCTCTTTTTAAAAAATAGGTGAAATTTGTTTTTATGAGAATGACACATGAAGAGATCTGAGAGCATCTCACGTAGTCTTCCATGAACCTGCAATTGTTTAGTATGCGCCAACGTTTTCCAATTTCCGGGTTGGATGTAGAGCTGCAGTTGGATCACTCAGGCATACTAATGGATCCATTTAGATGGGTCCAAGCTGCAGTCCATGAGCAATAACAGACTACCCCAGACACTGCAGTTGACTAAGTGCTTAGTACATGAGACTTGTGGAACTAGTTGTTACCTGAGGCTTCTTAAGAAAGTCATCTTTTGACCAGTTGATGTGAAAGAGGGAGCATGTGACACAGCCAGTATGGTGGAGTGCCAGGGTTATCCTGTTTACAATAAATCGCCTGAACTTAACCTCTGGAGTCTGCAGTTGTATTATTTTTCCAGTTTTAGTGAAACAGTACAGTGGCCAGTTCTCAGCCTACATCTCAACATCCCAATTTGACCATATTTCTTGCTTTCATTGTTCATAATGCAGAAAGCATTGCATTCTAATAACATTTTAAAAGGTGTTTCTGGGTAACAATGACTTTTGTCAAATAGAAGACTCAATTTCAGAACCTTACCAATAGGTCACTTTTATAAAATAGGAATCTGAATATTTGAGATTCGACTCCTTGCTGTGAATATTGTCACTGACTCCAAACCCAGAAAGATTTGTTTCTGGGCCAGGCGCGGTGGCTCAAGCCTGTAATCCCAGCACTTTGGGAGGCCGAGGTGGGTGGATCACGAGGTCAAGAGATCGAGACCATCCTGGTCAACATGGTGAAACCCCATCTCTACTAAAAATACAAAAAATCAGCTGGGCATGGTGGCGCGTGCCTATAATCCCAGCTACTCAGGAGGCTGAGGCAGGAGAATTGCCTGAACCCAGGAGGCGGAGGTTGTGGTGAGCCGAGATCGCGCCATTGCACTCCAGCTTGGGTAACAACAGCAAAACTCTGTCTCAAAAAAAAAAAAAAAAAAAAAAAAAATTTGTTTCTGGCCTTACAGGGATGAAAATGAAAAAGACAGAAAAACAAGCTATTTCTCTGTCCTCTACAGTATGTCCTTACATCTTGTTGCCACATCTCCAGTTGCAGTTTAGGCAGGTATCTTGTTCAATCTCTATCTTCTTGATCCCTGTCAAACTAATTTTTCTACTCATGTAGTGGCCAGCTGGCTCAGACAGGCATTTCAAGAGGAAACCTGCTTGTTCCTCACTTTCCAGCCTCGGACAGTGGTCCAGCCACAGTCAGCATTGTGCTCAGGGATGATGTGGCAGCCCCACACAGAGGCCACGAGCAACTCCAGGTTTTATCAGTCAGGATAGTCTTCCCCTCGTTAATGATACATGGAGGGACTCGAAACTCAGCAGGTTTTTTTTTTTTTTTTTTTTTTTTTTTTTTTTTTTTTTTTTTTTTTTGAGACAGAGCTAGAGTGCAGTGGCGAGATCTTGGCTTACTGCAAGCTCCACCTCCCGGGTTCCAGCGATTCTCCTGCCTTAGCCTCTGGAGTAGCTGGGATTATAGGTGCATACCACTGTGCCTGGCTAATTTTTTATATTTTTAGTAGAGATGGGGTTTTGGCCATGTTGGCCAGGCTGGTCTCAAACTCCTGACCTCTGGTGATCCACCTGCCTCAGCCTCCCAAAGAGCTGGCATTACAGACAGCCACTGTGGCTGGCCCACAATTTTTTTTTTTTTTAAAGATAAGGTCTCTGTCACCCATGCTGAAGTGCAGAAGTGTGATCCTAGCTCACTGCAGCCTCAAACTCCTGGGCTCAAGCAACCCTCTCAAGTAGCTAGGACCACAGATGTGCACCACCACACCAAGATTATTTTTTATTTTTTGTAGAGACAGGGTCTCACTGTGTTGCCCAGGCTGGTCTTGAACTCCTGGAATCAAGTGATCCTCCCACCTCAGCCTCCAAAAAAAAGCCTCCCATGATCATGCAGGAAGCAAATTCAAACCTCCACTCAGCTCTTTAGACTTTAGATCTCATTGTTCCATGTGGATTTCCTGTAATAATAGCTTCCAAACTGATTAATGTCCTTGTGAAACAAGTCGACAGTTGCTTTTATATGTGGATGTGACTTTACCTTTTTCCCATGTACCATCTTGATCTCGTAACCTTGCCTGTTTTGGAGGGCATGAGACCAAATCTTACAGTCTTGCCCATTTCACTTCACCAGGCTACTTTGAGACTAGTTATCACCACTGCCTGCAGAATCTCCCTCCCTTCCTTTTGGGGGTAATCCAGGCCTCAAACCAGTATAAGCTCTCCTTCCTATTGCCCTGGAGCGATAGTGTCTAGGATCTTTCAAGAAGTTTGGAAGAGGCCAAGCAGGGAGGCTCACACCTAAATCCAAACATTTTGAGAGGCAAGGCAGATGGATCACTTGAGGTCAGGAGTTCAAGACCAGCCTGGCCAACATGGTGAAACCCCATCTCTGCTAAAAATACAGAAATTAGCCAGGTGTGGTGGTGTGCGCCTGTAGTCCCAGCTACTCAGGAGGCTGAGGCAGGACAGTCGCTTGAACCCAAGAGGCAGAGGTTGCAGTGAGCCAAGATCGCACCACTGCACTCTAGCCTGGGCGATAGAGTGACAGTCTGCCTCAAAAAAAAAAAAAAAAAAATTGGAAGAAGAGTCAAGTTCATCTGCGACACCACCACAGAGACAGCCACTGCTTGCATGGTGTTTCTCTGTAGTCTTCTTCCTGTGCGTATAGGATGGGTTCATGTACTCAGTGTTGTAACTCTTCCCCTCAGTAGCCTATCTATACTGAGCATTTTCCACATGGATGTTCTTGAAAAAAATATGTCTTTTGTTGTTGTCGTCACTGTCGGTTCTTTGGTATCATATTGTATTTGTTGTTTGTTTATCGAATCCTCTGTGGTTAGGGTGTTTTCAAGTTTTGATCTGTGATAAACTTCCTTATGCAGAGTATGTGTGTGATCTTCTGATTATTCCCTTAAATTTCTGGATTATGGAATATGAATATATTTAACTTTATATATTGAAAAATGTTTAATGTACAGAAAAGTTGTTGAAATAGTACAATGAATTCCCATATACGCTTCACCCTGTATTCACCAATTTTGTTTCGTATTCTGTTCGTTCTCATGTGTGTGTGTGCACGCATGTGCACGTCTTTTGCCAAATCATTTGAAAGTTGCAGATGTTATGACTCCTTACCCCTAAATACTGCATCAAGTATCTTCTAATAACAAGGTCAGTATGTGATAACGAATCTTCCCTCACTCAGTGGGAAGTCTGGCCTTTGTCTTCTTTCTCTTTGTTATAGACAGTTATATACCAGTAAATCTGACAACTTAGATGAGATGGACACATTCCTTCAAAGACACAAATTGCCAAAACAGACATGAAAAGAAGTAGAAGATTTTAATATTCCCTTACCTATTAAAGAAATTGAATCATAATTGAAACCTTCCTACAAAGAAAATTCCAGGCCCACATGGCTTCACTAATGAATTCTATTTAACATTTAAAGAAGGGATTATACCAATTTTACCAAACATTTTAGAAAATAGAGAGGGAAGCCCTCCCCAATTCATATGAGGCTAGCATTACCCTTATACCAAAATCAAAGATATTTCAAGAAAAGAAAACTCGAAGCCCTTAAAAACAATCCCAAAAGTCCTTAATTGATTTTCAAATATTATACCAACCTTACATGATGACCAAGTGAATTTTTCCAGGAATTCAAGATAGATATATTTGAAAATCAAGCAGGGTGCAGTGGCTCACGCCTGTAATCCCAACACTTTGGGAAGCTGAGGCCAGGAGATCACCTGAGGTCAGGAGTTCAAGACCAGCCTGGCCAACATGGTAAAACCCAATCTCTACTAAAAATTCAAAAATTAGCTGGGCGTGATGGCACACACTGAAATCCCAAGTACCTGTGGGATTCTCCTGTGACACTTAACACAGGAGAATCACTTGAACTGGAGTGGAAAATTGGAAAATTGTTTAGTGGTATCTGCTAAAGTTGAACATAGTCATATGTCCTACAACCTTGAAATTTCACCTTTAGTTATGCCCACAGAAATAGATGCAGATGTGTACCAAAGACGTTTTGGCTTTGTTTTTTTCTTTTTGTTTTTGAGATGGAGTCTCACTCTGTCGCCCAGGCTGGAGTGCAGTGGCAGGATCTTGGCTCACTGCAACCTCCGCCTCCTGGGTTCAAGCGATTCTCCTGCCTCAGCCTCCTGAGTAGCTAGCTGCGCCTGTAGGCACATGCTGACACACCCGGCTAATTTTTTGTATTTTAGTAGAGCTGGAGTTTCACCATGTTGCCCAGGCTGGTCTTGAACTCCTGAGCTGAGGCAATCTGCCCGTCTCGGCCTACCAAAGTGCTGGGATTACAGCCATGAGCCACAGTGCCTGGTCTGTTTTATTTTTTTTAAAGGAAGTCTCACTCTGTTACCCAGGCTGGAGTGCTGTGGTGTGATCTCAGTTCACTGCACCCTCTGCCTCCCAGGTTCAAGCCATTCTCCTGCCTCAGCCTCCTGAGTAGCTGGGATTACAGGCGTGCACCACCATGCCTGGCTAATTTTTTGTATTTTTAGTAGAGATGGGGTTTCACTATGTTGGCCAGGCTGGTCTTGAACTCCTGACCTCAGGTGATTGCCCGCCTCAGCCTCCCAAAATGCTGGGATTATAGGTGTGAGCCACTGTGCCCAGACATGCCCAGCTGATTTTTTTTTTTTTTAATAGAGACGGGGTCTCGCTATGTTGCCCAGGCTGGAGTGCAGTGGCTATTCACAGGCGCAATCTCACTACTGATCAGCACAGGAGTTTTGACCTGCTCTGTTTCCGACCTGGGCCTGTTCACCCCTCCTTGGGCAACCTGGTGGTCCCCTGCTCCCGGAAGGTCACCATATTGATGCCGAACTTAGTGTGGACACCCGATCGGCATAGTGCACTACAGCCCAGAACTCCTGGGTTCAAGCAATCCTCCCACCTCAGCCTCCCGAGTAGCTGGGACTATAGGCATGTGCCACCGCACCCGGCACCCAGGTGATTTTTAAAATTTTTGTAGAGACAGGGGTCTTGCTATGTTGCCCAGTCTAATTTTGAACTCCTGGCCTCAAGTGATCTTGCTTGGCCTCCCAAAACGCTGGGATTACAGGTGTGAAGCACCACTCCTGGCCTCTCAGCCATTTTTTAATTGTGTTGCCAATCCTTAGATTTGTAGGAGTCCTGTATATTTTGGGTCTGAGCTCTTTCCTTGCTTTTATTATTTATCACTCTTTGGCTTGCCTTTTCACTCTTAATGGTATATATTGTACATCTTTTCTAGTTTGTTTTCAGTGAGAGGATTCAGCACCATCTAGTCAACCATTGCCAAAAGCTGAACTTAGTCTCTTATTTTAATGACTAAATTTTATTCCAGGTTAGGTATGGTGGCTCACACCTGTAATCCCAGCACTTTGGGAGGCCAAATTGGGCAGATCACCACCATGGTGAAACCCCATTTCTGCCAAAAATAGAAAATTCAGCTGGGCATTGTGGCATGCCCCTGTAATCCCAGCTACTCAGGAGGCTGAGGGCAGGAGAATCATTTGAACCCAGCAGGCAAAAGGTTTCTGTGAGCTGAGATCACACCACTGCACTCCAGCCTGGGCAACAGAGGGAGACTCCATCTCTCTTTTTTTTTTTAAAGACGGGGTTTCACCATATTGGTCAGGCTAGTCTCGAACTCCTGACCTTAGGTCACCTCAGCCTCCCAAAGTGCTGGGATTACAGGCATGAGCCACCGTGCCCAGCTGACTCCATCTCAAAAATATATATATATATTATTACAGTAATGTGTGCATTATGATGAAAACTGAGCCATCCTCTGGGAATTAGTTTAAGAAACTTTTTTTTTTCTTTTTTTTAGACGGAGTATCTTGTCACCCAGGCTGGAGTGCAGTGGCATGATCTCAGCTCACTGCAACCTCCACCTCTTAAGTTCAAGCAATTCTCCTGCCTCAGCCTCCCAAGCAGTTCTTCCCAGGCCAAGAACTTTTTAAAACAATAGTGAGCTGAGAAAGACAGGCAAGGTAATTTTTTGGTGTTTTTTTTTGTTTTTCACCATGTTGGCCAGAATGGTCTGGATCTCCTGACCTCCTGATCCATCTGCCTCGGCCTCTTGGCGTCCCAAAGTGCTGGGATTATAGGTGTGAGCCACCTCGCCCGTCCCTGAGGTAAATTAATAAATGAAAAGATTGGCCAGGGGAGGTGGCTCACGCCTGTAATCCTAGCACTTTGGGAGGCCAAAGCGGGAGGATCACGAGGTCAGGAGTTCGAGACCAGCCTGGCCAAGATGGTGAAACCCCGTCTCTTAAGAAAAGAAAATTTAAAAAAAGAAAAGATGGAGGGAAAATCAAGATCTGGGTGGGCCCCTGAGGCCCTCCAGGCTAGTACTGGCATTCATGGGAAGAAGAATTAAATGAGGATATACACAAGAAAGCAATCAGTAAACACTAAGATACCAGAATCAGGTGGAAACCACTTCACTGTTTGGCCCAGGGACAAGTCAGATCTTGTGTTTGCATGTCTCTTTGCTTAGCACATTTCCACTCATCATAGGGAGAGGTGCACAGGAAGCAATTTAGATTTAGATTTCTCATACTGGTAGCAACTCCTTGATGATTTCCTCTCTGCAAGTTGTAAAAAGACCTTTGGAAGATTATATAATTTACCTATAGAGATGACTCTTTTTACTTTATGGGAATCTTATAGAAGGAATGGTTGTTCCAGTATTCATAACTGACTTAGAGTTTCTTCTAACTTACTGGTTTTTAACTATAATTGCATATTATAATTGGCTACAGATCTTTTTTTTCCTGCCTCCTGTCCCCCAGCTACAGATCATATATATATATATGTGTATGTGTGTATGTGTGTATATATATATATATAGATCGACTGAGCTGGTGGGGGTGGGGTAGAGAGGACTGGATATTGAATTGTTTGCAAGTACTCCTCGTGATCCTCATGGGTGGTAAGGCCAGAGAATTACTGCTGACATTGCAAAGATAAGGTTGTCCACGAGATGGAGATAAAGCACTTCTCAGGGAAACAGTCTCCACACACTCAAAACCCATTCTCTGACTTGGATGTGTACACCTACTCCAATTTGGTTTCTTTGTTTTTTGGGGGGAAGGAGTTTCGCTCTTGTTGCCCAGGCTGGAGGGCAATGGCTCAATCTCAGCTCACTGCAACCTCCGCCTCCAGGGTTCAAGCGATTCTCCTGCCTCAGCCTCCCTAGTAGCTGGGATTACAGACATGCACCACCACATCAAGCTAATTTTGTATTTTTAGTAGAGACGAAGTTTCCCCATGTTGGTCAGGCTGGTCTTGAACTCCTGACCTCAGGTGAACCCGAGGTCATGGTGGTGAGTGCCTATAAGCTAAGGCAGGAGAACTGCTTGAACCTGGGAGGCTGAGGTTGCAGTGAGCCAAGATCATGCCACCATACTCCAGCCTGGGCAACCAAGCAAGACTCCATCTCAAAAAAAAAAAATCAGCCAGGCACGGTGGTTCATGCCTGTAATCCTAGCACTTTGGGAGGCCAAGGCGGAGCTAGACTCTGCCTCAAGGAAAAAAAAAAAAAAAAAAAAAAAAAAAACTCTTATTCACCCAATTACCTGAATTAGCATCTAGAAATATTTTCCATCCTTTTCCTAGTTCACTTTGATAAAATAGACCACGTAAACTGACACCAAAACTGAAAATAAGAAAGGAGCATAATATTGTTCATATTTTGTGGAGTGGAAAGTTTTGAAATGAGATCATTCTTGATTTATGTAGATAGAAATCAACATCAGCACAAGTAAATTAGCATAAGATGTGTTGCTCACAGGATTTTAGGAAATATGCAGATGCAATAATGTGTTTTCGATTTGTTCTTAAGTCTGAAGTACTTGATTGGCAGCTCCCACTCTCATTTCTCCCATCTCACTTGTCTAGCTCTGTGATAGAAGCTGTAAAAGCTACAAACTCCATCTCTCTGTTCCCTTGTAGGGAGAGATGGTCAATGAGATGTAAGTGAAATCACTAAGGAGGGCTTCCCTTCCTAATAAAATGATAATCTCAGTACAAGAAATGTCTTTTTTGCTTGTCCCTCCACCCCCACCTCTACTATCTTCCTGAGGACATGAAACTTGGGAATGGAGCAGCAACCACTGTCCATGAGATGACAAGTGTGAGGACAAAAGCCGGTGTAACCAAGGCAGGCAGAACGGACAGGTGGAAGGAGCCCGGGTCCCTCTTGGATGGCAACTATGGGCAGCTTCTATGTGATCGGGGAGTGCCTATCCCTACACTTGCTATGAGGGGAAAAGCCACTGTTGATCAGGCTTCCTGTTGTTCTCAGATATTGTTAGGACAGGAACACTTGGCAGATTTCCTGCTATTTATAATTAGACACTTAATGCATGCTGTAATTTATCCCTTACTGACTCACCACTGAGATGTTACTATATTGGCATATAGGCCATACTTATTTTAATTTTTTTGTTGGGGGAGACTGGAGGTTTTTTGTTTGTTTTCTGAGACGGAGTTTTGCTCTGTTGCCCAGGCTGGAGTGCAATGGTACAATCTCGGCTCACTGCAAGCTCCACCTCCTGGGTTCAAGTGATTATCCTGCCTCAGCCTCTCGAGTAGCTGGGACTACAGGCACATGTGCCACCATGCCCAGCTAATTTTTTGTATTTTTAGTAGAGATGGGGTTTCACTGTGTTAGCCAGGATGATCTCGATCTCCTGACCTCGTGATCTGGCTGCCTCGGCCTCCCAAAGTGCTGGGATTACAGGTGTGAGCCACCACGCCTGGCCTGGAGTTTTATTATTATTCAAATCAGTCTCCCATAAATATATTTACAATGTTGACTTTAGACATTATTCTTTCTAAAGAGGCCCTATGGGCTTTAGACAAAGCTAAGACTTGAGAAGCTCAGGTTCCTTTTTTGTTATTTCTAAAAAGCATGTATTAAGTGCCTAACTATAAATACCATGAAATATGCCAAGTGTTCCTGCCCTAACAACATTTTCTGAGCCAAAATGCATAGTTTGGGTTTGGCATGGTGGCTCACACCTGAAATTCCAGCACTTTGGAGAGGCCAGGAGTTCAAAACCAGCCTGGGCAACATAGTGAGACCCTGACTCTATATAAAGCAAAGAAAAAGAAAACAAAATGCATAGTTTGACATATCAAATGAATATTTTCAACAGAACTGTGCTAGATAATCCAGCTGTCAATGGCTCTACCTGACACAGCCTATGAATTCTTCAGGATAAGCACACAGATCACTGCTATGGCCGAACACACAGACAATGAGACAGAAACAATAAACTGAACAGCAACAGACAACAAGGTGTTCGCATCAAGACAGGCCTAATTTGGGCAAAGCATGGTGGTTCACACCTGTAATCCCAGTAGTTTGGAAGGCTGAGGTGGTTCGATGGTTTGAGCCAGGATGAGACCAGCCTGGGCAACATGGCGAGACCCTGTCTCTACAAAAAACATAAAAAATTAGCTGGGCTTGGTGGCACACGTCTGTAGTCCCAGTTTTTTGGGAGGCTGAGATGGGAGGATTGATTGAGTCTGAGAAGTCAAGGCTGCAGTGGGCCATGATCTTGCCACTGCACTCCAGCCTGTGCAACAGAGCAAAACCCCGGCTCAAAAATAAATAAATAATCAAAGACAGGCTGAAGTTGATTTTAAGAGTAAACAACAAGGGCTGGGCGTGGTGGCTGACACCTATAATCCCAGCACTTTGGGAGGCCAAGGTGGGTGGATCTCAAGGTCAAGAGATGGAGACCATCCTGGTCAGCATGCTGAAACCCCATCTGTAATAAAAATACAAAAAAAAAATTAGCTGGGCATGGTGGCGCGTGCCTATAATCCCAACTACTCAGGAGGCTGAGGCAGGAGAATTGCCTGAACCCAGGAGGCAGAGGTTGCGGTGAGCCGAGATTGTGCCACTGCACTCCAGCCTGG
Source organism: Sapajus apella (assembly GCF_009761245.1). Lineage (NCBI taxonomy): Eukaryota > Metazoa > Chordata > Mammalia > Primates > Cebidae > Sapajus > Sapajus apella. Next base: position 3,309,332 of record NW_022436998.1, read on the forward strand.
GTAACAAGAGCGAAACTCCGTCTCAAAAAAAAGAAAAAAAAAAAAAAAAAGAGTAAACAACAAAGGCATTTAACTGGAAAAAGAACTGGGAATGAGTAAGAGTTCCACATTTGGATTCAGCAGAGTGGTAATTTGCTATTCAGTGGTCAGGATATTCAGGATAGTTGCTATTCTGTGGTCTGCAGCAAAAGGATTTAATGGAAGAGGATTTCTTTTTTTTTTTTTTGAGACGGAGTTTCGCTCTTGTTACCCAGGCTGGAGTGCAATGGCGCGATCTCGGCTCACTGCAACCTCCGCCTCCTGGGTTCAGGCAATTCTCCTGCCTCAGCCTCCTGAGTAGCTGGGATTACAGGCACACGCCACCATGCCCAGCTAATTTTTTGTAGTTTTAGTAGAGACGGGGTTTCACCGTGTTGACCAGGATGGTCTCGATGTCTTGACCTCGTGATCCACCCGCCTCGGCCTCCCAAAGTGCTGGGATTACAGGCTTGAGCCACCGCGCCCGGCCTGGAAGAGGATTTCTATGGATTCACTGGCCGTTTAAAGAACTGGAGGAAACCGCGTTGGCAAATGGGGAAAAGATATTATACGCACATGACGTCACCTTGGAAAAGGTCACGAAGGCAAAGGCAGGCCCTCCCTGGAGCACAACATAGTAATGTGTCCCCTGGGGCCGTGTCATATGCCATCCCTGTGAGCAGTGAGGGGACAGTGACAGTATACTCAGATAAAGCAGAGGAGACTAAGAAGTAGGAGGAAGTAAGTGACATTAACTGTTGAACTTCATTGGGGTCTGCTCCTGCACGCTCCTTTCTTGCTTTTATGACATGCTGGTTAACCCTCAACTTTCCATCTCCAAACCTAATCTCCCCCTCAGTCTCAGACTCATTTCCAGCTACCTCCCGGCTGTCTCCACCCGGACTTTTAAACAGAGTCATTTCAAACTCACCATGTCCCAAAAGGAACTTCTTAAAGTGTCTTTTCTTCCTATATGTTCCTTTTCTCCGTCCATTTTTATTTTTTTCCCCCAGATTTATTGAGGTATAATTGACATAGTCTACGTTTGTTGACAACTATTTATCAAGTGCCTACTCTATGCCACTGGCTGTGCTAGGGCTGGGATAGAAGGATGAGCAAGACCAGACATGGTTCTACCCCACTGCCTTTTCAATCTTGCCACTAAACAAATAAGCATAGTCAAGCACGGTGGTGCAGGCCTGCAATCCCAGCACTTTGGAAGGCCAAGAGGATTGCTTGAGCCTGGGAGTTTGAGACAAGCCTGGATGACATAGTGAAACCCTGTGTCTACAAAAAAATTAAGAATTACCTGGGCCGGGCGCGGTGGCTCACGCCTGTAATCCCAGCACTTTGGGAGGCCAAGGCGGGTGGATCACGAGGTCAAGAGATCGAGACCATCCTTGTCAACATGGTGAAACCCTGTCTCTACTAAAAATACAAAAAATTAGCTGGGCATGGTGGCACGTGCCTGTAGTCCTGGCTACTCGGGAGGCTGAAGCAGGAGAATTGCCTGAACCCAGGAGGCGGAGGTTGTGGTGAGCCAAGATCGCGCCATTGCACTCCAGCCTGGGTAACAAGAGTGAAACTCCATCTCCAAAAAAAAAAAAAAAAAAAAAAAAAAAAGAATTACCTGGGTGCGGTGCTCCTGCCTATAGTTCCAACTACTTGGGAGGCCAAGATGGGAGAATTGCTAGAAGCCCAGGAGGTTGAGGCTGGAGTAAGCTGTGATGACACCACTGCACTCCAGCATGGGTAACGGCGCAAGACCCTGTCTCAAAAGCAAACACATACACATCTTTCCATCTATGATGATAAAGGAATAGAGGAGGGGGCCATCCAAGAGCACAAAAGGTGAACTTGAGATCTAATCAAGTAAAATTTTACCCCTCATCACCCATGCTAGAAAACTGGGTGTCATCCTTTCCTTTCCCTCTCTTACTGTTCACATAAAACCAGTCACCTCATCTTGCCTATTTGACCCCCTAAATATTTCTCAAACCCACCTCCTCTTTCCCTTCTTCATCATTCTAGCTGAGACTATCACCATCTTCTACTTGGACTGTGCATTACTCTTTGATGCCAGGCTTTGTACACTTTCCCCTTCTGCTTCACTCTATCCGCCCCCCACCATGGCCTTTCATACTGCTCCCAGGCAGCTTTAGTCAACACCTGTATCTTTGGGAGTCCGAGGTAGGCAGATCACAAGGTCAAGAGATCGAGACCATCCTGACCAACGTGGTGAAACCCCATATCTACTAAAAAATACAAAAATTGGCTGGGCATGGTGGCGCGTGCCTGTGGTTGCAGCTGCTTGGGAGGCTGAGGCAGCAGAATTGCTTGAACCCAGGAGGCGGAGATTGCAGTGAGCTGAGACTGCATCACTGCGCTCCAGCCTGGCACCTGGCGACAGAGCAAGACTGTCACAAAACAAAACAAAACAAAACAAAAAAACCTGGGCACAGTGGCTCACGCCTGTAATCCCAGCACTTTGGGAGGCTGAGGTGGGTAGATCACAAGGTCAAGAGATTGAGGCCATCCTGGCCAACATGGTGAAACCCCGTCTCTACTAAAAATACAAAAATTAGCCGGACGTTTGGCACGTATCTGTAGTCCCAGCTACTTGGGAGGCTGAGGCAGAATAATCGCCTGAACCCGGGAGGCGGAGGTTGCAGTGAGCCGAGACTGCACCACTGCACTCCAGCCTGGTGACAGAGCGAGACTCTGTCCCAAAAAAAAAAAAAAAAAAAAAAAGACCTATATCTGACCATGTGGCTTTCCTGCCTAAAACTTCCCATTTTGTGTTAAAAAGTCAACCTCACTTTTAAATAAATAGATTTTATGGGGAAGGAGTGTAGTTTTAGGTTTATAGAAAAATTGAACAGAAAGTACAGAGTGTTTCGGAATGCCCATCCCCACCCCCTTTTGTTTTTGATACTGGGTCTTGCTGGGTCACCCAGGCTGGAGTGCAGTGGAGTGATCTCGGCTCACTGTGACCTCTGCCTCCCAGGTTCAAGCAATTCTCCTTCCTCAGTCTCCCAAGTAGCTGGGATTACAGGTACCTGCCACTATGCCTGGCTAATTTTTGTATTTTTAGTAGAGATGGAGTTTCACCGTGTTGGCCAGGCTGGTCTCAAACTCCTGACCTCAAGCGATCAGCCTGCCTCAGCCTCCCAAAGTGCTGGGATTACAGGCATGAGCCAGCAGACCCAGCAATATCCCCTATTAACATTTTGCATTAGCATGGCATATTTGTTACAAATGATAAAACAATATTGATATATTATTGTTAACTAAAGTTCATGGTTTACTTTAGAGGTCACTCTGTGTCATACTTTTTTCTTTTTTTTTTTTTGAGGCAGAGTTTCACTCTTGTTACCCAGGCTGGAGTGCAATGGCGCGATCTCGGCTCACCGCAACCTCCACCTCCTGGGTTCAGGCAATTCTCCTGCCTCAGCCTCCTGAGTAGCTGGGGTTACAGGCACGCGCCACCATGCCCAGCTAATGTTTTGTATTTTTAGTAGAGACGGGGTTTCACCATGTTGACCAGGATGGTCTCAATCTCTTGACCTCGTGATCCACCCGCCTCGGCCTCCCAAAGTGCTGGGATTACAGGCTTGAGCCACCGCGCCCGGCCGTGTCATACTTTTTTCTATAATTTTCTTTTTTGTTTTTTTTTTTTGAGACAGAGTTTCGCTTTTGTCATCCAGGCTGGAGTGTGATGGCACATCTCGGCTCACTGAAACCTCCACCTCCCGAGTTCAAGAGATTCTCCTGCCTCAGCCTCACGACTAGCTGGGATTACAGGCGCCCACCCCCATGCCCAGCTACTTTTTGTATTTTTAGTGGAGATGGGGTTTCAACACATTGGAGACCCAACAGACATACACAGAGTGTTTTCCACATCTTCTCAATGCAAATGGAACATTCTCCAAGAGAGACCATATATCAGGCCAAAAACCAAATTTTAACAAATTTTAAAAGATTGGGCCAGGTGTGGTGGCCCATATCTGTAATCCCAGAACTTTGGGAGGCCAAGGCAGGTTAAGCCCAGGAGTTTGAGGCCAACCAGAGCAACATAATGAGACCCCCTATTTTTTAAAATAAAATATTGTATCATATTATATCATATCATATCTTTTCCAATCACAATGAAATGAAACTAGAAATCAGTAACAGAAGGAGGCCAGGCACGGTGGCTCACACCTGTAATCCCAGGACTTTGGGAGGCCAAGGTGGATGGATCGATCATCTGAGGTACAGAGTTCAAGACCGTCCTGGCCAACATGGTGAAACCCCATCTCTACTAAAAATACAAAAATTAGCTGGGCATGGTGGTGGGTGCCTGTAATCCCAGCTACTTGGGAGGCTGAGGCAGGAGAATCTCTTGAATCCAGGAGGCAGAGGTTGCAGTGAGCCAAGATTGAACTATTTGCACTGCAGCCTAGGCAACAAGAGCAAAACTCAATTTCAAAAAAAGAAAAATTACAGAAGGAGAACTGAAAAGCTCACAAATATGTACAATAACACATACTGAACCAACCAACACGTCAAAGAAGCAGCCATGAGGGAAATAAGGACAGATACATAAATGAATGGAATAGAATTGAGAGCCCAGAAGTAAACCTTCCTATACATGATCAATTACTTTTTGACAAGGGTGCCAAGACCATTCAATTTGGGACGTACAATCTTTTCAACAAATGTTGATGGGTATCCAAATGCAAAGAATGAAGCTGGGCCCTTACCTTATACTATATACAAAAATTAACTCAGAATGGACCAAAGACCTAAACTTAATAGTTAAAATTGTAAAACCCTTAGAAGAAAACAAAGGGAAAATCTTTATGACATTAATTGGGCAATGATAGCTTGGATATAACACTAAGAGCTCAGGCAACAAAAGAAAAAATAAATTGGACTTCAAATAAAAAAATTTAGTTCATCACAGGACACTATCAAGACAGTAAAAAGACAACTCACAGAACGGGAGAAAAATACTTGGAAGCCATGTATCTAATAAAGGATGAAGGCCAGGCGCAGTGGCTCACACCTACTAATCCCAGCACTTTGGGAGGCCGAGGCAGGTGGATCACCAGGTCAAGAGATCAGACTATCCAGGTCAACATGGTGAAACCCTGTCTCTACCAAAAAAAGATTAAAATCCAGAATATATAAAGAACACCTGGCTGGCACAGTGGCTCACGCCTGTAAATCTAGCACTTTGGGAAGTTAAGGTGCAAGGATTGCTTGAGTCCAGGAGTTCAAGAACAGCCTGGGAAACGTGGCGAGACGCTGTCTCTATATAAAAAATAATAATTATACCACTTTTTAAAAAAAGGACACCTACAACTTCAGGCCTCTTTCCTGCTGAGCAGATATCTATGAAGTTCTCCTTGCTAGCATGCTTCGTGATGAGGCAGAGATTCCTCACTATCCACTGCAGCAAATATGTCACTATGTTGGGGTGATCTGAGCCCTCACGATTCCTACTTTGTGGATGGTGTCTGGTGGCTGGAGGAGATCCGCTGAATCTCATCAATGAACTTCACAGCTGCTGCTTTTCTAGTAGGGATGTCCCGGGCCAACCTCACCTTAGCCAGACTGTCCTTGACAATTGTCTCAAGGATCCTAGCTGCCAATAAGGGCCCCTCCTTGGCAGAGATGGCTGAAAGGCCCTGTGAGTCCCCTGTGAAACTTACTGCTGGTCTTGGAGTCAGGGTGTCCCAGGTCAGCTTAAATTTGGGAAAAGCTGGTGAGAAGCTTGATCCAAATCACCTGAATAGAAAACCACTTCCATAGTTCACCTAAAGAACTGATCTCTATAATGGAATCAAAACACAACACTGGATAAATATAAAAATAATCAAAAGCAACAAACGGAAAAGGAAATGCTGAGTTTAAAAACAAAAATTAGAAAAATAAAAAGAACAAGAAGAACCAGTAACCTCAGCCAAGCCAGGGACTTATATACATGCTTGGAATTCCAAAGCAATGGTTCCTTATGAGGTCATAGGAAGAACTAAGCCTAGTAACAAGGCTGAGGATTATCTAAGTGGTTTTCTCAGGCTTTGGTCTCAAGAACTCTTTACTCTTAAATAAAATATATTGAGGACCCCAAAGAGCTTTTTTTATTGATGTGGGTTATAGTTACCAATATTTACCTTATTAGAAATTAAAACCTTTAGGATGCTTCAGTGGCCTTTTCTAGTTTGAAAAGATAACAGGATGGGTGTGGTGGCTCACGCCTGTAATTTCAGCACTTTGGCAGGCAAAGGTGGGTGGATCACCTGAAGTCAGGAGTTCGAGAAAAGGTATAAAAATGTTTGGCTTTTAAAGAGCCCACAATATCTGCACTTAAAATATTTCATTTTTTTCTTTAAACTCTAAGTGATTGGTCTCAAAATGATGCCACGACTTAGCTGGCATTATGATAGCGTACAAGTATGTTCTGTTATGTAAGACACAATAAGGTTCATTATTATCATCTATGGCACTGAGGGGAAGAGAGCTTTCATCATATTTTCTCATTTAAAGTTTTGCCCAGTTTCATTTGCATAGACTCCCGTCTTCATGAGCTGCTATATCAGTCTCAGTATCTTTCAATGTAGAGTTTACAGCTGTGAGTTGAGAAAGCATATTTTCTAACTCTTTTTTAAATGAATAATCCACTGTGTTCCATGTGCCTCTCATTTCATATAGAATAGAGACTTCCAGGTACTGGATCCATCACTGGCACCTCAGTGGGGTGAATCCAGATGCCCCTACATGGTTTTTAAAAATGCTTTATATACAGAAGAAAAATATACAGAAAAGAACACAAATCATCAGCCCACAGCTTGGTGACTATTCACAAATTGAACTCATCCATTTAACTAGTACACAGGTCAAGAAACAGGCCAGCCGGGCATGGTGGCTCACGCCTGTAATCCCAGCACTTTGGGAGGCCGAGGCGGGTGGATCACGAGGTCAAGACATCGAGACCATCCTGGTCAACACGGTGAAACCCCGTCTCTACTAAAAATACAAAAAGTTAGCTGGGCATGGTGGCGTGTGCCTGTAATCCCAGCTACTCAGGAGGCTGAGGCAGGAGAATTGCCTGAACCCAGGAGGCGGAGGTTGCAGTGAGCCGAGATCGCGCCATTGCACTCCAGTCTGGGTAACAGGAGCAAAACTCCGTCTCAAAAAAAAAAAAAAAAAAAAAACAGGCCATTACAGCCCCCGAAGACCCCATACCCCTTTTCCACTCACCTTCTCTGCAGTGATAACCACTATTCTGTATTTTGACAGTATAGATTCACTTTGCTTGTTTTTGAACTTTACATACATGGAATCACACATTATTGAATCCTTTGTGTCTGCTTCCTTTGCTCAATATTTTTGTGAAATCCATCCATATTGTTTATTCTTCTAATGCTTATTGTGTGACTGTAACACAATTTGTTTATTCATTTTACTGTTACTGGGCAGTTGGGTAGTTCTCAGTTTTCAGATGTTATAGTGCTGCCATAAACATTCTTGTTCAGGTTTTGGGGAGACATATATATGGCTTTGTTGGATATATATAAATATATTAAGAGTGTGACTAGCAAGGTGACTCATGTTAGACCTCTTAGACCAGGTGATATCAGCCTGACCTCCAGAGAGTGGGATGGGGGCTGGAGACTGAGTTCAACCACATGGACAATAAATCCATCCCTCATACTCTATGTAACAAAGCCCCAATAAAAAGTCTGAATGCTGAAGCTCAGCCGAGTGTCCCTGATCGGTAGTACTCTACATGTGTTGTCCAGATCAGGAAGGTAATGCATTCTGAGGACCCCTGAAGCTTCACATTTGGAACCCTCTCAGACTCTGCTCTATGTAGCTCTTTGTTTGGCTAATTTTGATCTGTATCCTTTCCATGAAATAAACTATAACTATTAGTATAACAGCTTTCAAAGAGTTCTGTGATTCTTTTTGTGAATTTTATTTATTTATTTATTTATTTTAAGACGGGGTTTCACCATGTTGTCAGGCTGGTCTTGAACTCCTGACCTCAGGTGATCCGCCCATCTTGGCCTCCAAAGTGCTTGGATTATAGGCGTGAGCCACCACCCTGCCGCTTTTTAGTGAATTCTTGAACCCGAAGGTCGTTTTGGAAACTTCCTGATCTTGGAGCTGGGTCAGAAGTGAGGGAAGTCCTAAAACCATGCCTACTAACCTTGTGGGACCCTACCTCCTTGCAGGTGGTATCAGAGGCTTGGGCAAACTTTGCAGTCTGGGAGACTGTGCTCTCAAGCTTTGAAGTCCGGCTAACTTCAGGTAGTGTCAAGACAAATGGCATCCATTAGAACAATGCTGACTCTCAAAATGTGGCTTGGCAAGAGAAGGGATGGGAGGGCAGGGAATGAAAGACCTTTGATTATGGATAACCATGGGGTCTGCCATGCAAAGAAACATAAAGCAAAATATACAATTTCTAGTTACCTATAGTAGCTCAGACAAAAGTAAGGGAGGCCAGGCATGGTGGCTCACGCCTGTAATCCTAGCACTTTGGGAGGCTGAGGCAGGTAGATCACCTGACATCAAGAGTTTAAGACCAGCTTGACCAACACAGTGAAACCCCATCTTTACTAAAAATACAAAATTAGCTGGGTGTGGTGGCAGGCATCTGTAATCCTAGCTACTCGGGAGGCTGAGGCAGGAGAGTCACTTGAACCTGGGAGGCAGAGGTTGCAGTGAGCTGAGATCGTGCCACGGCACTCCAGCCTGGGCAACAGAGCGGAACTCCATCTCAAAAAACAAACAAAAAAAATGTCTTAATGAAGCACTCTCAGAAGTTGGGTGAATGAATAGGACCCCCTACTGGTTCTCCAAACAAGGGCCCAAAACAAATCTGCTTTATCCGCCATAGTCTGGAAGAATGCGGAAAGCCTCAAGGCAATAATAACAATTATAAACCTGGCCATTAATAACTTGGGGTGATGGTTCCAAATCTAATCAAGATAAGAACTAACAAACACCAGGTGCAATGGCTCACACCTGTAATCCCAGCACTTTGGGAAGCCGAAGTGGGCGGATCACCTGAGGTCAGGAGTTCGAGAGACCAGCCTGAGAATCGCTTGAACCCAGGAGGCGGAGGTTACAGTGAGGCGAGATTGCATCACTGCACTCCAGCCTGGGTGACAGAATGAGGCTCCATCTAAAACAATAAATAAAAAGTATCTGATTCCCTTGGCCTGACCCCCTGCTATAGCCCCAAGACCATATGCACATGATGGGTAAAATGGTCAGGGGGTAGCATTTCTGGGACTCCTTGACATGTAAGCCCTCATGCACTGTGATTCCAAAACTTACTGGTAAAGTCCTAATCAGGGCTATAGTTAAATTGGGAGGACACAGGAATACAGGGTTGATTAAAGTGAAAGTGAGTGAAAAGTAATATGTTTGAACAGGCTTCATGTGAAGTGATTGTGTCTCATTTACCTGAAAATTTTTGTTTTTTGAGACAGAGACTTGCTCTGTTGCCTCCTCGGCTCAATCTCAGCTCACTGCAACCTCCACCCCCCAGGTTCAAGTGATTCTCCTACCTCAGCCTCCCGAGTAGCTGAGACTACAGGCACGTGCCATCACACCTGGCTAATTTTTTGTATTTTTAGCAGAGACAGGGTTTCACTGTGTTAGCCAGGATGGTCTTGATCTCCTGACCTCGTGGGCTGCCTGCCTCTGTCTCCCAAAGTACTGGGATTACAGGTGTGAGCCACTGCGCCTGGCCTTACCTGAATTTTTTTCTTTTGTTTCTTCCCCCCCTTACCTGAATTTTTAATGGGAATGGATATTATATCTGACTAGAGAACACTCCCCCACCTAGTATTGTAAAACAGAAGGCATGGAAACCTACCATTGTGCCCATATTGCTTGTACATCCAAGTGAGAACCAATAAGACTGGAGGCCCCCAGAGCCCACGCATGTTGTTACTTTCAAGCAGTATAGAGTAGAAGCAGAAGTGATGGTATGGACAGATTATCTGTACAATAGCTATGGGTGGAATACATACTGGGATTTATGGCAAAAGCCTATGGGCATCAGCCAGTAATGACTGCTGGGATTTTGGACAAGAACTTTTCCATAAAGACTAACTCGTTATTGGGCACATTTTATGTCCTTCCATCACAGGGGTAGTCAGACTACTACTACTTCAGACTACTCCTCCGACTGGAGGACATAAAGGAAGAGTGAAACCTCAAATACCCATGATGTCTTGGGTGACCCTGGCAAAAAGCTTTACTAGGGGAAGACAGGGCGCAGAAGTGTGCCATAATAAAATGGCAATGGTTTCTACGAAAACGTGTTACCAGGGATGTGCAAGAAGGTATTTGCAAGCAGGGAGCCTCTTTTTCCCTGAGGCTGACCTTAAGACCACCTGAAGACCCTTCAGGTCCTATTGTCACTTGGGGGATACCCTAATAACAGCTGTTGATTGACCAAAAAAGAACTACCTGGATGTAGCTCTTTTATGGATGGCAGTTCTAAGGCAAATGGACCACATCATGTTTGGAAGATTGCCACACTGAAAAAAGTGGAAAGAACTCAGCTCCGCTGGCTGAACTGTATGCTGTCTGTTCAGGTTTTTACTGACTCAGGAGAGGTGCCAGTAGCCTGGTCAGATAGTCAGAGTGATATAGGAATTAAAAAATTACTTAGGCAGGCCGGGCACAGTGGCTCACATCTATAATCCCAGCACTTTGGAAGGCCAAGGCGGGTGGGTCACCTGAGGTCTGGAGTTTGAAACCAACCTGGTCTACATGGTGAAACCACATCTCTACTAAAAATAAAAAAAATTAGCCAGATGTGGTGGCAGGTGCCTGTAATCCCAGCTACTCGGGAAGCTGAGGCAGGAGTATTGCTTGAACCTGGGGTTGGGGGCGGGGCAGAGGTTGCACTGAGCCAAGATCTCGCCATTGTACTCCAGCCTGGGAAACAAGAGGGAAATTCCATCTCAAAAAAAAAAAATTAGGCAGATAGGGTACAGAAGTCATCAGTAAGGTTTTCCTTTTAATGAAAAGTGTTAGGGTCACAGCAAGGCAAGATTCCCCTCCCCGTTCTCCCCTGCTAAGCTGAGCTCATAGGAAAAACAGCCTCAAGCCTTGTAAACAGGGCACCTAGGTTCCAGGATGTGGTCATACTCGGCTCTCAACCCAGGATGCTGACCCAATTAAGCAGAATGTCAGCCCCTGAGAACCAAGATGTAGATTTTCTTCAAATAGCACCCAGCTACCTGCAAACCCCCTATATAACCCCTGTAGTCTGTAAGCCAGGCTGCTGCCTTCACTGCTTGTGGTGAGGCAGCCAGCCTGGCAGGTTGAAATAAATTTGCTAAACCTGAGCCTGTGTCTGCCTCTCCATCCTTTCCGTCAACCTTACATTTTGGTGCCGAAACCTGGACAGGAGTAGGTGCTGGCCGCTTTCTCTCTCTCTTTCCCTGCTCACACAGCTAGCCCCCATCCTGAACCACTTTCCAGAACCAGGAGGGAAACCCCAGACCTCCATTGCCAACTACGGTTATCTCCATCCAAATCATCACCTCCCAGCTGGTAAGATGGATAGAGGTTTGCCTCCGTCTAGGTTCCTCGACTGTCTGTTTTCTGTCTGAAAGTCCCAGCCCTGGGCCAAGGACACTCTTCCAGTCCAGGGGCTTCAGTCCTGTCATCTTGGGGATGCCTAATTCAACAGCAACTGTTCTGAATTCAGTGTCTTAAGGAAACTGGGCAGAGGATGCTCTCTCCTGTCTTCCTTCTTGGCAGCCTCCTCCTCTTCCAGCCTTTTACCAGAGTCTGGCCAGTCCATTCCATCTAAAACTACCCCCTTAGGATGTCCAGAATCTGGACACCCTTGGTCTCCGATCTGAAGTCAGGCCCAAAAGATTAATTTTCTACTGTAATACAGCCTGGCCCCAATATAAATAAGATAATGGCCTGCGCTCAAGAAGCCACCATAGTTTGTTTAAGAGACGGGGTCTTGCTATGTTGCCCAGGCTGGAGTACAGTGGCTATTCACAGGCGTGATCCCACTAGTGATCAGCACAGGAGTTCTGGCCTGCTCCGTTTCCAATCTGGGCTGGTTCACCCCTCCTCCTTAGGCAACATGGTGGTCCCCTGTTCCCAGGAGGTCACTATCTTGATGCCAAACTTAATGCGGACACCCAATTGGCATAGCGCACTACAGCCCAGAACTCCTGGACTCAAGTGATCCTCCAGCCTCAGTGTCCCAAGTGGCTGGGACCACAGGCACGCGCCACCATGCCTGGCGCCACCATAGTTCTTAACACTCATTTTGTCTCCCAGTCTGCTCCAGACATCCAGCGCAAACTTAAAAAAGCTGAAAATAGCCCTCAAACACCATAACAAGACCTCCTTAACCTGGCCTTCAAAGTCTTCAATAACAGGAATAAACAAAGTAAAATAGACAAGACCCAAAGAGGTCGTGCTAAATACCAGCTTCTAGCAGCAGCCATTCACCAACCTAAACAGCCTGGCCATGGCACCCAGGGGCACAAAACACCCGACAGCAGAGCACCTCTGGGGGCATGTTTCAAGTGCAGCAAGGAAGGCCACTGGGCACAGGTATGTTCCCAATCCACGGACGCCAAAGAGCCCTTGCCCCATCTGCCAACCAGGCCATTGGAAGTCTCAACAGGCAGACAGAAAACCCTGTACCTCCAACCCGTAACTCCTTCACCAAGACAAAAGGTGAAGAATCGCTTGCACTCCCACAGCTCCTTGGCTTAGCCACTGAAGACTGACCGGGCCAGGGCCCCCCCGCCCATCTGCCATCACTGTATCAGAGCCCAGGGGTAACTCTGTTAGTAGTAGGTAAGGCAATCTCTTTTTTAATCAGTACCAAGGCCACCTTCTCAGCTTTACCTACATTTTCAGGACTGACTCATCTCTCACAGGTCTCAGTTGTGGAGGTTGATGGACTTACCTCGTGCCCACACACCAAACCCCTCACTTGTTCCCTATCTAATACCATTTTCTCACACTCTTATCATTTCTCGCTGTCCTACTCCCATTCTAGACAGGAACCCCCATCACTAATGGTCACCTTATTTACCAACTCCCCCAAGCTGCACACCTCCCAACGAAGGCAGGAGTTATATACTACTGAGGACACCAAACAAAATCAGATAAAATCTCAAAAGGGGGCCAGGCACAGTGGTTCATGCCTGTAATCCCAGCACTTTGGGAGGCCGAGGTGGTCGGATCACCTGAGGTTGGGAGATTGAGACCAACCTGACCAATGTGAAGAAACCCCGTCTCTACCAAAAGATATAAAATTAGCCAGGCGTGGTGGTGGGCACCTGTAATCCCAGCTACTTGGGAGGCTGAGGCAGGAGAATTGCTTGAACCCAGGAGGTGGAGGCTGCAGTGAGCAGAGATTGT
>NW_022436998.1:3323171-3374977 GCF_009761245.1 Sapajus apella
ACTGGGTAACAAGAGCGAAACTCCGTCTCAAAAAAAAAAAAAAAAAAAAAATCCTCACTGTTACAAGGAGCCTCCTTCCAAGAGAACTGGATATTTAAAAACAAAAAAACTCATCCTCCCTCAAAAACAAACCAAGGAAATTCTAACAACTCTTCACCATTCCTTCCATATCGGTGCACGCCCCTGTACCTTCTCCTTTGCCCTTACTTCTATTCCCCCCACCTAATTACCACACTAAAAAACAACCTCAAGCTGTCACGTATGCTCTGTCACTTCCTCTCAAGGGGCCCTGTGCTCTCCTCCTATCCCTACACATCAGCTAAGAGGAACAGCCCTCTCCCCGTAACACACCAAATTTTAGAAGTCCTCTCCTCTCTCTCCATTCCCACACAGAAAGAAAGGTCTTAACTCACCTATTCCTTGCTCATCTGCAAGAGAGTTTGACTATCCCTAAGACTATCAGCCACCTGGGCAACCCTCTAAAAGAGGCCACCTCCCCATACAACCCCCATCAACTCCTTCCCCCAGATACAGACTCCGATTCTTCCTCAAGTTCCTAACTCTTTCAATAAACAGCCCCGCTGCCTCTGCTCTCTTGAGGTCCCTTCTCACTCCTGCAAGACTCAATCTCTCTCACTCCTTGTTATTACACTCCAACTCTGCACTGGCTTCCCATTTCTGGACCTTGTTTTCCCTTTCCTCTCCTGCTTACTCAGCCATCTCAGTTTCTCAGCCCTGAGACCATATTCCCATTCGCTTCTCACCCACCATCCAAAAAGGCTCTGCCTTTGCAGACAGAGCCCTCACGCCCACTAGAAACCATCCCACTGCCTTCACTAACAGACCTACCAAACTTCTCTTCACATATACTGCCAATTAAGACCACGCAAAACTCCCTCACCCTGCCATTCAAAGTCCCATAACCCACCACACCCCAAAACTTGGCCAAGCCCCCTTATGTGTCAGCTCTTCCAACAAACACATACACGTAGGCACCATCCCTCCCTCTGCCCGTGGCTCTGCTCAAACCAGCTCCCATCCCTCTCTCCAAGTCAATTACTCCACTTCCCCCGAAGCTAACGGCCTCTTTACCCAGCCCCTCTGCATCACCTCCTCTCCTGCCTCTCAAACATGGAAACCCCTTCCCCAGACAGGAGCTCTCACAGGGGTCTGCCTCTCCCCTCCTCACTCTAGGTTACTAAAGCTGGACCCAGTCCCTCCTAACAGCCTGCACACTCCAACACCTGTTCTCAGCCCTCTTGTCTGATTATATTAACACCGTGAGCACCTTCCTCTGAGGATCCACAACCTACTTCTGTCTCCCTACTGACCACACAGGTTCTGGCACCCTCGTCTACTTTACCCCAACATTAACCTTGTCACTCCGAACCAAGAACCCCCTGCCCCTGCCACACTACACGCCCGCCCAAAAAAGAACAATACAGTTCATTCCCTTATTAGTAGCCCTTAAAAGTCACAACTGGTGTCAGGTTAGAAGCAAGAAGCCTAAAAAACCTCATTATCATATTTGCTGTCACTCTCCCAAAACTTCCAATTGTTACTTAAAAAAAAAGAGAGATCCAAGATGGCCAACTACCAGCAGCTCAGGATTGTAGCTCCCAGAGAAAGTGCAGAGAAAGAGGACGCCACACTTTCAGACGAATTTTTGTTGCCCACAGACTAAGAGATTCCCAGAGGAGGAGCCCCACGGGTCGCCAGTGCGACTCTTGTGGCTGGCGTGACGGTTCTCGGTGCAGAGTAAACGGGACGGGGTCCCCTTTTGATCGACGTTTGGAGCTCTGGGAAGGCAGAGTCACCCATTTACCTAATTGAAAATGGGATTCAAGAAGGAAGCCAGACCGGAGAGTCCCGAGCAGAAAAGCACCATGAACCTTAACGCCGCTGTTTTAGCCGGCGCAGTGGGTTGCTCAGATTTCAGCGCTGGGAATCAACAAGTTGGACGTCCACTCAGAGACCTAATTTGAAAGTTGGCAATCACAAAGACGACAGGTGGATACACTCACAATGATGGGAAGAAACCAGCGTAAAAAGGTTGAGAATACCCAGAATCAGAATGCCTCTTCCTCTAGAGGGGATCACAGTTCCTCATCAACAGGAGAACAAGGCCTGATGGAGAACGAGTGCATTCCATTAACAGATTTAGGCTTTAGAAGGTGGATAATAAGGAACTTTTGTGAGCTAAAAGAACATGTTCTAACCCAATGTAAAGAAACTAAGCACTTTGAAAAAAGGTTTGACGAAATGCTAATGAGAATAGACAATTTAGAAACGAAAATAAGTGAATTAATGGAACTCAAGAATACGAGAACTTCGTGAAGTATGCACAGGTTTTAACAGTTGAATTGATCAAGCAGAATAAAGGATATCAGAGGTCAAAGACCTACTTACTGAAACGAGAAGACAAGATTCGAGAAGAAAGAGTAAAAAGGAATGAGCAAAGTCTCCAAGAAATATGGGACTATGTGAAAAGACCTAATTTACGACTGATAGGTGTACCTGAATGTCATGAAGAGAATGAATCCAAGTTGGAAAATATTCTTCAGGATATTATTCAGGAAAACTTTCCTAACCTAGTAAGGCAGGACAATACTCAACTCCAGGTAATCCAGACAACACCACAAAGATATTCCTCAAGTAGAGCAACTCCAAGACACATAATTGCTAGATTCAGTAGGGTTGACATAAAGGAGAAAATTCTGAGGGCAGCTAGAGAGAAAGGTCAGGTTACCCATAAAGGGAAGCCTATCAGACTCACAGCAGATCTCTCAGCAGAAACCCTACAATCTAGAAGAGAGTGGGGGTCAATATTCAATATCCTCAAAGAAAAGAATTTTCAACCCAGAATCTCATATCCAGCCAAACTAAGCTTCATAAATGAAGGAAAAATAAATTTTTTCACGAACAAACAAGCACTCAGATTTCATCACCACCAGGCCTGCTTTACAAGACCTTCTGAAAGAAGCACTACAAACAGAAAGGAACAACCAGTATCAGTCATCCCAAAAATTTACCAAAACGTAAAGAGTATCTCCATAATGAAGAATTGGGGCCGGGTGCGGTGGCTCACGCCTGTAATCCCAGCACTTTGGGAGGCCGAGGCAGGTGGATCACGAGGTCAAGAGATCGAGACCATCCTGGTCAACATGGTGAAACCCCGTCTCTACTAAAAATACAAAAAAAAAATTAGCTGGGCATGGTGGCGCGTGCCTGTAATCCCAGCTACTCTGGAGGCTGAGGCAGGAGAATTGCCTGAACCCAGGAGGTGGAGGTTGCTGTGAGCCAAGATCGCGCCATTGCACTCCAGCCTGGGTAACAACAGCGAAACTCTAAAAAAAAAAAAAAAAAAGAAAAGAAGAATTTACATTAACTAATGGGCAAAATGGCCAGCTAGCATTAAATTACAATATTGAACTCACAAATATTAATATTAATCCTAAATTTAAATGAATTCAGTGCCCCATTAAAGACACAGACAGGCAAATGGAATAAAGTTAAAATCTATTGGTACATTGTATCCAGATCTAACTCACAATGACACACAAAGACTCAAAATAAAGGGATGGAAGATTTACCAATTAAATGGGGAGAAAAAAAAAAACAAACAGGAGTTGTAACTTTTGTCTGGATAAAACAGACTTTAATAGTAACAAAGACCAAAAGAAACAAAGAAGGACATATAATGGTAAAAGGATCATGCAACAACAGGAGTTAATGATCATAAATACATACGTACCCAATATAGGAGTACCCAGATACATAAGACAAGTTCTTACTGACTTATAAAGAGATTTGGACTCCCGCACAATAATAGCAGGAGATTTTGACATTGCATTGTTAATATTTGACAGATCAATCAGATAGAAAATAGGGACATCTATGATTTGAATTTAGACCTGGAATAAGTAAACTCAGGGAATATTTATATAATTCTCCACCCCAGGTCTACAGAACATACATTTTTCTCAGTATCATATTACACCTATTCTGAAAGTGACTACATAATTGGAAGTAAATTACTCTTCAGTATTTGCATAGCATCTCACAGACTTAAATGAAATATTGATTGGCTGTTTGTTATTTCTTCCCTTATTCCTTCCTGTCTCTGTTAAGTACAATTATTGGCATAAAAAATATTTTTTTTTTTTTTTTTTTTTTTGAGACGGAGTTTCGCTCTTGTTACCCAGGCTGGAGTGCAATGGCGCGATCTCGGCTCACTGCAACCTCCGTCTCCTGGGTTCAGGCAATTCTCCTGCCTCAGCCTCCTGAGTAGCTGGGATGACAGGCATGCGCCACCATGCCCAGCTAATTTTTTGTATTTTTGGTAGAGACGGGGTTTCACCATGTTGACCAGGATGGTCTCAATCTCTTGACCTCGTGATCCACCCGCCTCGGCCTCCCAAAGTGCTGGGATTACAGGCTTGAGCCACCGCGCCCGGCCTAAAAAATATTTTTAATACCTTTTTAAGATTGCATTCCAGCCTAGGCAATAGAGCAAGAATACTGTTCTCTCTCTTCCCCCTTTTTCTTTTTCCTTCTTTCTTCCTGGAAAAATAAAAAAAGCAAACTCTACCACTCACCTCCAAAACCCACTAGACCCTTTAACAGCAGTCACCTTACAAAAACCAGAGGCCTAGGCCTCTTCACTGCCGGAAAGAAAAAGTCTGTGCCTCTTTTTAAATAAACAATGCTGTTTCTACCTTAATAAATCTAGGTGAGTACAAAATACTATCAAAAGGCTCAAAGACCAAACTCAGAAAATAAAAAAATAATTAAAAAAAAAACCAAAAAACAATTCTTCTCCCTGGCCCTGCTGTTCCCTCAGCTCCGCCTGTGGCTGCTTCCCTCCTCGGCTCTGCAGTAACTCTTCTTCCCCTCTTAGTCTTTGCCCTTCCCTCTTACACATTTTCACCCAGTTTCTGCAGAATCCATTACAAGCTTTTACCCATGGCACAATACAAGCCATGAGGGTGTTCCAGGACTACCAACCTGCAAGCCAGCCTCACCCCAACCAGCGTCCCTACTCAGCATGAGTCAGCTAGAAACAAAGGGTGCCCTTCTGCCTTTCTATGCATATAACAAAAGGCTGGGATGTTAGGGTCACAGCAAGGCAAGCCCATAGACACCCTCCCCGTTCTCCCCTGCTAAGCCGAGCTCATAACAAAAACAGCCTCACGCCTTGTAACAGGGCACCTAGGTTCCAGGATGTGGTCCTACGGCTCTGGAACCCAGGATGCTGACCCAATGAAGCAGAGCATCAGCCCCTGAGAACCAAGATGCGATTTTTCTTAAAATAGCACCCGGCCACCTGCAAACCCCCTATATAACCCAGTAGTCTGTAAGCCAGGCTGCTGCCTTCACTGCCTGTGGTGCAGTAGTCAAAAATAAAAAAAACTGGCAGTTGAAATAAACTTGCTAAACCCGACCCGAGTCTGCCTCTCCAGCAACCTTACAAAAAGCAGCCCCCAAGTCATTTTCTTTTCTAACAAACAGCAGCCCATAAATTCAAGCTGCAGACATAAACAAGCGAGCTAGAAACTTCTACAGGTGAATGCCAGCAATTGTGCCAATAGGAAAAAATGCTACCTGAGATAGGCATGATCAAAATGGTAGGTCCATCTTCTCTTTCCCAGGCGCCAGCACTGTAAGGAGCAGACAAGATGGCGCCGGCCAAGGGGAAAGCTCAGTTGCAGAATAAGATTAGTGTGGGAGGACCAGCCTTCCCCACGTGCTATATAATTGTAAAACATCACACCTGGTGGAACCAATCTGTGGGCCCTATCCAAATCAGACTCTGCCTCCTCAAGTCCGCCTATAAAATCTGCTGCGGTCTGACTGCTACCTTTCCCTATTTTGGTTTTTTTTTCCTCGGAGATGGAGTCTGGTTCTGTTGCCCAGGCTGGAGTGTAGTGGCAGCATCTCGACTCACTGCAACCTCACCCTCCCAGGTTCAAGCGATTCTCCTGCCTCAGTCTCCCGAGTAGCTGGGACTACAGGCGCCCACCACCACACCCAGCTAATTTTTGTATTTTCAGTAAAGATGGGGGTTTCACCATGTTGGCCAGGCTGGTCTCAAACTCCTGACCTCAAATGATCCACCCACCTGGGCCTCCCAAAGTGCTAGGATTACAGGCATGAGCCACCGCCTCCGGCCACCTTTCCCTGTTTTTAGACATCTGCCTCTCACAAGACAGCTGCTCTCCTCTCGCCTTTCTTCTGCCTTGTTAAGCTTTCCCTCTTTAACCCACTCCATGTGTGTGTGTCCTCCTGCTTAATCTCCTCGGCACTAGATGATGGCCCTCGGGTATTTACCCCAGACAACGATGCAACTTCAAGAGGGCAATGGAAATTGCTCTATTAAAGGGATGCTTAAAGGCACAGCCCCGTGGAAGTTACCACAAAAATTGAAGGGGTGGAAGGCGGGGCGTAGTGGCTCAAGCCTGTAATCCCAGCATTTTGGGAGGCTGAGGCGGGCAGATCATGAGGTCAGGAGACTTGAGATCATCCTGGCTAACCTGGTGAAACTTCGTCTCTACTAAAAATACAAAAAAAAAAAAAATTAACCTGGCATGGTGGCACATGGGTGGGTGGGATTACGTGCCTAGTAATCCCAGCTACTTGGGAGGCTGAGGCAGGAGAATCACTTGAACCCAGGAGGCAGAGGTTGCAGTGAGCCAAGATCGCACCACTGCACTCCAGCCTGGGTGACAGAGAGAGACTCCATCTCAAAAAAAAAAAAAATTGGAGAGCTGCATTAAACTAGAACATATCAATGTCCATCAGAAGAACCCCCTTGCAGAATTGGAAGTTACTTGGAGATGGCAAATTGATAACCTGCTGTGTTCACTTGAAATGCCCACCTTGATCCATGAAACGAGTGGATACTGCAGCAATACAGAGATGGGCTGAATGTAGACATATTCTTTTACCCTCTGAAGTGCAAAATGCCAACAAAAGGCAGAGACTGCAGATGGCTATGGGGGCAGATTCCCCAGTGGAGAGGCATTGCACATAGCTGGCAAGTATTCCCTGCAGGTTACATACGGATACTGATGGGAATAGACACTCTGGTCCAGGTTTTGCATACCTGGTGTTAGATGTGAATGCCCAAAATACTACAGAGGGACCAGAACAGAAAATATTGTGCCAGTTTGGACCATTGAGTCATTTCTTCAGACCAAGGCATACACTTTACAGCTCATAATGTCTGGCAATGAGCAAAGAGATATTCTCAACAGTAATAGTTTGGTAGAGAATTGAAACAAGCAATTGCAATATTTTTTGTGGGCCAGACACAGTGGCTCACACCTGTAATCCTAGCACTTTGGGAGGCTGAGGTGGGCAGATCATGAGGTCAAGCATTTGAGACCAGCCTGGCCAACATGGTGAAACCCCATCTCTACTAAAGGTACAAAAATTAGCCAGGCATGGTGGTGTTCGCCTATAATCCCAGCTACTCGGGGGCTGAAGCAGTAGATTTGCTTGAACCTGGGAGGTGGAGTTTGCAGTAAGCTGAGATCGTGCCATTGCACTCCAGCCTGGGCAAGAGTGAAACTCCAACTCCAAAAAAAAAAAAAAGGAAATATTTTTTGTGTAAAATAGGAGGAAATTGGCCAGGCGCGGTGGCTCATGCCTGTAATCCTAGCATTTTGGGAGGCTGAGGTGGGCAGATCACAAGGTCAGGAGTTGGAGACCAGCCTGACCAACATGGTGAAACCCCGTCTCTACTAAAAGTACCAAAATTAACTGGGAGTGGTGGCAGGTGCCTGTAATCCCAGCTACCAGGGAGGCTGAGACAGGAGAATGGCTTGAACCTGGGAAGTGGAGGTTGCAGTGAACCAAGATCATGCCACTGCACTCCAGCCTGGTGACAGAACAAGACTCTGTCTCAAAAAACAAACAACAACAAAACACAAAAACAAAAAAACAAATTAGAGAAAGAAAAGAATAAGTTCAGGGATTGAAATTCCCAGCACAAGCACCATATAAGTGGCCTGAAAGTTTCTTTGTGTGTTCTGAAGAATACACTTATCTCCTATGGCCACAGGGCTGAGAATGCTTAAAATCTAACCAAGAACTTCATCCTGATACTGGCTGAGTTGGACTTCCAGCCTTGCAGCATTTCTACTTTATTTATTTATTATTATTATTATTTTTGAGACAGAGTCTCGCTCTGACACCCAGGCTGGAGTGCAGTGGCACAAAACTGCATCCTGAGTTTGATCAATTCTTCTGCCTCAGCCTCCCGAGTAGCTAGGATTACAGGCGCCTGCCACTACGCCCAGCTAATTTTTATATTTTCAGTAGAGACGGGGTTTCACCATGTTGCCCAGGCTTGTCTTGAACTCCTGGGCTCAAGTGACCCTCCTGTCTTGGCCTCCTAAAGAGCTGGGATTACAGGCATTAGCCACTGTGCCTGGCCTAAGCCACTGAGTTTTAAAGTGATTTATTATATTGCAGTAACTAACTGAAACACGAGGAGAACCTGGTCATAAAGTCCATCGAATCCTTAGAGAAGTTAGAAAGAAACATCTAAAGTTCTTAGTTCCAGGTCAGACGCGGTGGCTTACACCTGTAATCCTAGCATTTTGGGAGGCCAAGGCTGGTGGATCACAAGGTCAGTTGTTTGAGACCAGCCTGGCCAACATGGTAAAACCCTGTCTCTACTAAAAATACAAAAATTAGCTGTGTGTGTGGTGGTGGGCGCCTCTAATCCCAGCTACTCGGGAGGCTGAGGCAGGAGAATTGCTTAAACCCAGGAGCTGGGGGTTGCAGCGATCTGAGATCAGTCCACTGCACTCCAACCTGGGTGACAGAGCAAGACTCCGTCTTGAAAAAATAAAATAAAAAAGAAAGTTCTTAGTTCCTCTGGTTTCTTTTCTGGGTTCTTAATAGTCTTCTTCCCTGTATTCCTGATACCATCTCTCCCAGCTCCAAGGTAACTATGCCCCTGCCAGCCTTGAGATGAAGGTTCTGGGCTGTCCGTGCTCTGTGCTCCAGCTGTGTTCTTCCCAGTGCTGCCATTGCTCTCCTCTCATCTGCCCTTGCTGCAGAGGAGCCAGTCCTTACCATGCAACCTTAGGCCAAGGGCTTTGACTCAGCTGTCTGCTGGCTCCTGGGCTATCATGAGGCCAGTTTCCCTTTTTCTTTCCCTTAGGGGTAGGGAGACAAGGGTGGCCCCTGGAAAGAATACTGGAGTCCCAGGAGCAGATGCTGAGGACAGAGGTAAGCCCTGATATCACCCTCAGCCTGGGAACCTGGGCCACGCCTCTACTCTCTTTCTCGGGAGGCCTGCTAGACAGCCATGCTGCTCCAAGGGCCCAGGAAGCAGCCTGGGCCTCTGGAAGCTCGGATCCCAAATCCAGCTTCCTCCTAGTATATTTCTGTCTCTCCCAGCCTTCTTGGGTCAAGGAACCACCACTGTTGCAGGATCTGCCCTGGCTTAAACCTGGAAGGTTTAAGAACTGCCGAACTGTTTTCGTTAGAGAGCTTTAAAGAGGAGTAGAAATGGATTGCACATTTCAATAGGATCACTGCTGAGTGAAAAAGAGACTGCGAGGGAGCCCAGGCAGAGCAGGAGGCCAGGTGGGAGGTGGAAGATGAGAGGGGTTTAGACCGAGGCTCGAGCCAGGCAGGAGGCTGCAGTGTGGTGAGAGGTGGTTGGATTCCAGACATATGTTGAGGGTAGAGCCAGCAGCATCTGCTGATGGGTTAGATGCGAGAAGCAAAAGAAAAAGCTTCAAGATTTAGGGAGTGAGCAACTGGAAGAGTGGAGATTAGCTGAGGCGAGGACAACAAGCTGGGATGAGCGGGGAAGATAAAGAGCTCAGGATGTTGGATTGGGAACCCAGGAGTCAAAGCCCTAATACACATCTGCCACATGCTAATAACAACACTTACTGTTGTTGGAATTAGATGCTCGGTGCCACAAAGAAAAATGAGCACTGATACACAAGATCTTTCAGCAATGCCATTTTTACTTCCTGGACGGCAGGAAGGGTACCCTCACTAGCCATCATGCCACGAGAGTACAATGAACAAAGGAAAACACACAAATGTATACCTTACACATTTGGGATCATCCTTACTGCTGTGTCTGGTCTCCGTTGGCTGGAACCAGACCTCACAATTTAAACTAAAACCTGATTGGCTAATAATTTAAAACTTTTCTAAACAGGTAAAAGCAATGGAGAGCTGGGACATGCCTGTGAGCACGTCCAGAACAGATATCTTGGTTAAAGTACAAGGACATAGAATGTACTACGTGCCTGTAAGCATGGCATGTCTAACAGCTTCATAGGATAGTGCTTAACAAAGAGTTATTAGCACACTTATGATTTATTCTTTAACAAGAAAGGAAACTTGAACAAGGAACTTTTCTACTTCCCACACTTACATAGGCCAGGCCCTCTTCCAAGCACTTTCCACACATGTCAGTGTCGTCGCGACAGCCCTACAAGGTAGATTTCATCATCCTCATTTCACAGAGAGGAAACAGGGAGGGTAAGGGATTTGCTGCACAGGGACACGGCAGCATACACAAGCACAAAACTGCCTCCTGTTGTACATAGATCCACTGTAACTTGCTGAGCTTCAGTTTCCTCCTCTGAAAATCAAGAGGTTGGGGTGCAGATCTCTAAGTCCAGACACTATAAATGTGCCCAGTGTAGGCTACGACTCTTTCTGGCTGAGGACATTTCGTGCCAACCCTTAGCACGTGGGCTTTGAGAAATAGCTGTAGTGAAAAGCAGTGAAAAGAAAATGCCCAATGACCCACATTCTCGTTTTGAGAATATTGTGATGTATTATGAATGGATCCTTCCGAAGTGTGGTTTGAACACCTACTTAAATAATAATTCATTCCTGGATATGAGACATTTTGAAGGATAGGCTCTAATGGAATAATATTATGAATTGTGAATTGGAACATTAAATTAAATATGATGTTACATTCTTTTTTGTCACCTCCAGCTTTCTTCTTGGGGGAATAAATGAATTTCTCTAGAAAGCAGAGCCTCCTGGGTCCTTCACATGGATTTTTATGTGTCCATGTGTGTCATTAATGAGCCAATCTTTAGTAGGAATAGGAGGAGAAATAGAATCTCAGTGCAGGATCTTTTAGTCACATATTCCTCCATGGCCTCCACAGGTGTTGTAATCTGTTCAGGCTACTACAACAAAAATACCATAGACTGGGTGGTTTAAAACAACAAATATTTATTTATTTATTTTTAAATATTAAAATAAAGACGGGGTTTCACCATGTTGGTCAGGCTGGTCTTGAGCTCCCGACCTCAGGTGATCTGCCCTCCTTGGCCTCCAAAGTGCTTGGATTACAGGCATGAGCCACCACACCTGGCCTATTTATTTATTTAGAAACATGATCTCTGTCACCCAGGCTGGAGTGCAGTGGCACAATCATGGCTCACTGCAGCCTCAACCTCCATGGCTCAAGCGATTCTCCTACCTCAGCCTCCAGAGTGGGTGGGACTACAGGGGCACACCACCATATCCTGCTTTAAAAAAAAAAAAAAAAAAAAAAAAAAAACTTCTGTACAGCTGAGGTCTTGTCTTGTTGCCCCGGCTGGTCTTGAACTTCTGGGTTCAAGCATTTCTCCCACCTCAGCCTCCCAAAGTGCTGGGATTATAGGAATGAGCCACCATGCTTGGTTACCAAGAGGCTGGTAAGTCCAAGATCAAGGTGATTTTGATGTCTGCAGAGGGCCCGCTGTCTGGTATGCAGGTGACCATCTTCTCGTTGCATTGAAGCAGCGCCATTGTCTGGGGTAAATACCCACACTTTGTTGTCTCATGCCAAGGGAATCGAGGACACAGACACACAAGAAGTGAGGTTAAGAGCAGAGGTTTATTGGCCGGGCACGATAGCTCATGCCTCTAATTCCAGCTCTTTGGAGGCCAAGGTGGGTGGATCACTTGAGGTCAGGAGTTCAAGACCAGCCTGGCCAACATGGTGAAAACCTGTCTCTACAAAAATACAAAAACTACCCCAGCGTCATGATGTGTACCTGTGATCCCAGCTACTCAAGAGGCTGAGGCAGAAGAATTGCTTGAACCCAAAAGGTAGAGGTTGCAGTGAGCCAAGATCTAGCCCCTGCCCTCCAGCCTGGGTGACAGAGTGAGACTCCACCTCAAAAAAAAAAAACAACACACACACACAAAAACCAGAAAACAAACAAACAAACAAACAAACAAAAAAAAGAGCAGAGATTTAATAGGCAAAAAAAAAAAAAAAAAAAAAAAAAGAGAGAAAAGAGAATAGCTCTTTCTCCTTCAGAGAAATAGGGGTACCTGAGTGGGTCTTCCGGTTTTGTGGTGAAATACACTGGATTTTATAGATAAGCTTGAGGAGGCAGTGTCTGATTTACATAGGGCCCGAGAGATTGGTCGGACCGGGTGTGATATTTGCATAGCAGGTAAGAAGCTGGCCCTCCCACCCTAATCTTTTACTGTGCAGATGGGGTCTCTGCCTGGCCAGCACCATGTTGTCTGTTCCTTACTATACATATGGTTGACAAAGAAAAGGGAGGATGGAGCCGCCATGTTGAACATGCCTGGCCCCCAGGTGTTCTTTTCCTATTGGCACAGCTGCTGGCATTCACCCTTACAAGCTTCCAGCTTGCTTATCTACGTCTGCAGCTCAATTTTATAGCCTGCTCTTTGTTGGAAAAGAAATGATTTTAAAGCTGCTTTTCATTAAAATGAAAATCTTAGCAAGGACTTTCTTACTCTCACTATCTGCCTAAATAATTTCTGAATTCTTATATCAGTATCATTACATGATGGAGAGCAGAGAGTGGAAGCAAGTTCTTGTGACTCTTCTCACAAGGGCACTAATCCCATTCATGAAGGTGTAACCACCCAGTGGGTTCACCTTGCCCACTGCCTAGACAGAGTAGATTTATCAAGACAGGGGAACTGCAATAGAGAAAGAGTAGTTTATGCAGAGCTGGCTGTGCAGGAGACCGGAGTTTTATTATTGCTGAAATCAGTCTCCCTGAGCATTCAGGGATCAGAGTTTTTAAGGACAACTTGGTTGGTGGGGGGAAGCCAGTGAGCCAGGAGTACCGATTGGTCAGAGATGAAATCACAGGGAGTTGGAGCTGTTTTCCTGTGCTGAGTCAGTTCCTGGGTGGGGCGAGCCATAAGCTCAGACGAACCAGTTTATCAATCTGGGTGGTGCCAGCTGATCCATCAAGTGCAGGGTCTGCAAAATATCACAAGCACTGATCTTACGAGAAGTTTAGGGAGGGTCAGAATCTTATAGCCTCCAGCTGCAAGACTCCTAAACCACAATTTCTCATTTTGTGGCTGTTAGTCCTACAAAGGCAGCCTAGTCTCCAGGCAAGAAGGAGGTCTGCTAAGGAAAAGGGCTGTTAAGGTCTTTATTTTAAACTATAAATTTAAGTTTCTCCCAAAATTAGTTCGGCCTATGCCCAGGAATGAACAAAGCTTGGAGGTTAGAAGCAAGATGGAGTTGATTAAGTTAGATCTCTTCCACTGCCTGAGTCATAATTGTGCAAAGGTGGTTTCAAGGGCTTCACTCTCATGACCTAATTACTTCCCAAAGGCTCCACCTTCTAATACCATCACTCTCGGGATCAGGAGTCCATCCTAAGAATTTTGGGGGACACAAATGTTCAGTCCATAGCTGCAGGGAAGTAAGTGTTCTGAGTGCTATTCTCTGGGCTGGGCAGACCTCTGTGTGAGTCACAGATCAACTACTTACCAGCCAAGAGAGAAGTTAACCTTGTTAAGACTACAAGACTGTTACACACTGACCTTTCAGGAAACTTTTCTCTTGTGATTTCTTCTTTAACCCATGGGTTATTTAAAAGTATGTTGTTGTCTGTCTCTAAAGAAAAATTTAAGCTGGACGCATCTGTAATCCTGGCACTTTGGGAGGCCGATGTGGGCAGATCACCTGATGTCAGGAGTTCGAGACCAACCTGACCAACATGCACAAACCTTGTCTCTACTAAAAATACAAAATTAACTGGGTATGGTGACAAATGCCTGTAATTCCAGCTATTCAGGAGGCTGAGGCAGGAGAATCACTTGAACCTGGGAAGTGGAGTTTGCAGTGAGCTGAGATCGCACCATTGCACTCCAGCCTGGGCAACAAGAGCGAAACTCCATCTCAAAAAAAAATTTTTTTTTAATTATCTGGTGGCACATGCCTACAGTCCTAGCTACTTGGAGGCTGAGGCGGGAAGATTGCTTGAGCTTAGGAGGTTGAGGCTGCAGTAAGTCATGATCACCTCACTGCACTTCAGCTTGTCTTATGCATCTCAGAAGAATTGATTTTTCAGTTTGTTCAGCTTTTTACTTGTTGTTAGTACAGATCGGTGACTGCCAAGCTCCTTGAGTGCCAGAAACCTGACAGCCTCTGCTCAGCTTTTTATTCTTTTTTTTTTTTTTTTTTTGAGAAGGGGGTTTTTTTTTTTTTTTTTGAAAAGTTAAAAATTCCTTAAATTTTTATTCCTGGTACCACTACCACAATTTACAGGGCAATATACCTGATGTAATGAAAAGAAAAAGCTACAACAGATAAAAGACCTCAGGAATGTACATCTAATTGACACTACATTGCATTAATCAATAGCTGCACTTTTTGCAAACTGTGGCTATGACAGTCCTGAACAAGAAGGGTTTCCTGTTCAAGCTGCAGTAACTTTTCTGACTATGGATCATCACTCCTAATGCATTTGGGACCACTGTCTCAAAGTCACCTGCAGCTTTCCTGCCAGCTTCTCGCTCTCTCTCCTGCTAAGAACTGTAACCCTTGTCTGCTGCTTTTAGAACCTTCTGCCACCACATCCCCCACTTCCACCACCAGATCCATAACCACCACCATAGGGATTGCCCGAGCTTCTTCCACCAAAACTGCCCCCTTTCATGGGTCCATAATTTGATTGCTGTTGTCCACTATAATTTCCAAAATCATTATAGTTCCCATCACCACCATAGTTACCACCGCCAAAATTTCCTCCTTCATTGTAACCATCATATCCTCCACCACTGCCACCATATCCACCACCTTGGTTTCCAGATCCTGGTCCACCATCACCATAGCCCCCTCTACTACTCTAACCAGGACCACCACCATAGTTGCCACCATCACCAGATCCATTATATCCACCATCGCCTCTTCCATAACTACCTCTGCTGCCACCACCTCCACCACCACAACCTCCTCTTCCACCAAAGTTTCCACCACGGCCAAAACTACCTCCACCACCTCCAAAGTTTACTCCGCGACCCATAAAATTGCCAGATCCACCTCCACGGCCTCTCTCTGATCCAGCAGACTGCATCTGTTGTTTAGAAAGGGCCTTTTTCTTTTTTTTTTTTTTTTTTTTTTTGAGACGGAGTTTCGCTTTTGTTACCCAGGCTGGAGTGCAATGGCGCGATCTCGGCTCACCGCAACCTCCGCCTCCTGGGTTCAGGCAATTCTCCTGCCTCAGCCTCCTGAGTAGCTGGGATTACAGGCACGCGCCACCATGCCCAGCTAATTTTTTGTAGTTTTAGTAGAGACGGGGCTTCACCATGTTGACCAGGATGGTCTCGATCTCTTGACCTCGTGATCCACCCGCCTCGGCCTCCCACAGTGCTGGGATTACAGGCTTGAGCCACCACGCCCGGCCCCCGTATCTTCTTTAATACTACCAACAAAAATTTTCTTCACCGTTAGTTGGGTGCCAGGCTTTACAGAATCCTCTCTAGAAACAGCTCTCTTTGGTTCCACTACATGCACATCAACCTTGTGTGGTCAAGCACATATTGCTGCATCTACCTCTTCAACACAAGAATAAGTCACGAAACCAAAGACCCCGGAACGTTTGGTTTGGGGATCTCTCATTACCACACAATCTGTAAGTGTGCCCCATTTCTCAAAATGTTCTCTTAAATTATCATCTGTAGTTTCAAAGCTCAGACCACCAATAAACAGTCTTCTCAACTGCTCTGGTTCCTTTGGATCATGGCCCTCCATTTTGAGACCAGACTCACCTCTTCCAACTCGAGTTCAATATCTTGAGAAGGAGTCTTGCACTGTTGCCTGGTCTGGACTGCAGTGGCGTGATCTCGGCTCACTGCAACTTCCGCCTCCAGGTTCAAGCAGTTCTCCTGCCTCACCCTCCTGAGTAGCTGGGATCACAGGCACCTGCCACCAAGAATGGCTAATTTTTGTATTTTTAGTAGAGAGAGGGTTTCACCATGTTGGTCAGGATGGTCTCAAACTCCTGACCGCAGGTGATCTGCCTGCCTCGGCCTCCCAAAGTGCCAGGGTTACAGGCATGAGCCACTGCACCTGGCCCAGGTTTTTATTCTTAGTTCTGTTTTTAGTTTGACTTCTAAGAGACACCCCTGTGTCTGCATTGCTTAGTGGTCAGCCACTAATTAAGACAGAGGTTGAGCCCATGAGACCTCGTCCTCCACTGCTGCGGCTAGGCGGGTGGGGACAGGGCATCTCAAGCTCAGGCAGTTCTCTAGCCTACCCCTGATTTCACGTTTCTCCAGACCCACTTGTTTCTCCCTGCATGTGTGTGTAGTTTCCCAATCAGCCAGACACGGGTGACAGGTGGAGAGCTTAGCTGGGCCTTCTCTTGCTCTATCATTTCCAGAATCTTCCTATTGAAATTCTGGCCGCTCACCCCATCTAGGGCCACAGGCTCAGGCTAGCAGAGCAGGTTCCCATGTTCATCTTCTACGGAGCTTGCTGCTTTCACTGACAACAGTATCAAGCGTGACCTTTCCTCTCTGTTCCAAACCAGGTGTGCTCTCTCTCACAGCCAAGCTGCTTTTCTAGTCCTAGCCTGCCCTGGTGCAGTGACTACAGCTGTCCAGCTTGGCAGGGAGCAGATGGAAGCAGGTCTTCTGAAAGGAGACTGCCGACTCCTATTCCTACCTAAGGTTCTAGCAGTTCTTCCTGAATTCCTCTCTTTCCTCTTTTTTTTTTTTGAGACAGAGTCTCACTTTGTTGCCAGGCTGGAGTGCAGTGGGGTGATCTCAGCTCACTGTAACCTCCGCCTCCTGAGTTCAAGTGATTCTCCTGCCTCAGCCTCCTGAGTAGCTGGGATTACAGACATGCGTCACCACACCCAGCTAATTCTTGTATTTTCAGTAGAGACCGGGTTTCACCATGTTGGCCAGAATGGTCTCCATCTCTTGACCTCGTGATCTGCCCTCCTGGGCCTCCCAAAGTGCTGGGATAACAGGCGTGAGCCACCATGCCTGGCCTTCTTTTTTTTTTTTTTTTTTTAAATGGAGTCTTACTCTGTTGCCCAGGTTGGGCCCAGGTTGGAGTGCAGTGGTACAATCCCTGCTCTCTCCTGCCTCAGCCTCCTGAGTAGCTGGGATTACAGGCACCTGCCACTACACCCAGCTAGTTTTTGTATTTTAAATAGATACAGGGTTTTACCATGTTGGCCAGGCTGGTCTCGAATTCCTGACCTCAAGTGATCCACCTGCCTTGGCTTCCCGAAATTCTGGGATTACAGGCATAAGCTACCATGCCCAGCATGAATGCCTCTCAATGTATTGTTTGCCTTTGGTTGATCTCCAGGGTCCTCAAATTTTTTTATAATTTCATTCTTATTTTCTGGGAGAGGGGATTTGCCTACCTCTTCATAGTGCCATAGCTGGAAGTTACACATTGGCAAATTTTTTTTTTTTTTTTTTTGGGACGGAAGTTCGCTCTTGTTACCCAGGCTGGAGTGCAATGGCGCGATCTCGGCTCACCGCAACCTCCGTCTCCTGGGTTCAGGCAATTCTCCTGCCTCAGCCTCCTGGGTAGCTGGGATTACAGGCACGCGCCACCATGCCCAGCCAATTTTTTTTGTATTTTTAGTAGAGACGGGGTTTCACCATGTTGACCAGGATGGTCTCGATCTCTTGACCTCGTGATCCACCCGCCTCAGCCTCCCAAAGTGCTGGGATTACAGGCTTGAGCCACCACGCCCGGCCTCACATTGGCAAATTTTTTAAAAAAAAATTTAAAATAATAGTAAAAAACAGAGACAGGGTCTTAATATGTTACCCAGGTTGGTCTCAAACTCTGGGCTCAAGTAATCTTCCTGCCTCAGCCTCCCAAGTGCTGGGATTTACAGGCATGAGCAACCACACCCAGCCCAAATTTTGGGTTTTAATACTAGCAGTTAAACTTCTCTCAAAAAGGCTTCACTTGGCTGGGCGCGGTGGCTCAAGCCTGTAATCCCAGCACTTTGGGAGGCCGAGGCGGGTGGATCACAAGGTCAAGAGATCAAGACCATCCTGGTCAACATGGTGAAACCCTGTCTCTACTAAAACTACAAAAAATTAGCTGGGCATGGTGGCGCGTGCCTGTAACCCCAGCTACTCAGGAGGCTGAGTCAGGAGAATTGCCTGAACCCAGGAGGCGGAGGTTGCCGTGAGCCGAGATCGCGCCATTGCACTCCAGCCTGGGTAACAAGAGGGAAACTCCATCTCAAAAAAAAAAAAAAAAAAAAAAAAGGCTTCACTTGCTGGGCGCGGTGGCACATGTCTGTAGTCCCAGCTACTCTGGAGACTGAGGTGGGAGGATCGCTTGAGCCCAGGAGTTCTGGGCTGTATGCCCAGATAGGGTGTCCGCACTAAGTTCAGCATCAATATGGTGACTTCCTGGGAGTGGGGGACCACCAGGTTGCCTAAAGAGGGGTGAACTGACCCAGGTTGGAAATGGAGCAGGTCAGAACTCCAGTGCTGATCAGTAGTGGGATTGCGCCTGTGAATAGCCACTGCACTCCAGCCTGGGCAACATAGCAAGACTGTCTCTTAAAAAAAAAAAAAAAAAAAGCTTCATTCCCACCAGCAATATTTCATTTTTTTTTAAACTGGGAGCTGCCCTATGAACTGATCACCAACAAGATTTAAAAGCACAAGGAGGCCGGGT
This sequence comes from Sapajus apella, assembly GCF_009761245.1. Taxonomy (NCBI): domain Eukaryota; kingdom Metazoa; phylum Chordata; class Mammalia; order Primates; family Cebidae; genus Sapajus; species Sapajus apella. Next base: position 3,342,118 of record NW_022436998.1, read on the forward strand.
GCAGTGGCTCATGCCTGTAGTCCCAGCACTTTGGGAGGCCGAGGCAGGTGGATCAGGAGATCAGGAGTTTGAGACCAGTCTGGCCAATATGGTGAAACCCCATCTCTACTAAAAATGTAAAAAATTAGCTTGGCGTGGTGGTGCATACCTGTAGTCCCAGCTACTCAGGAGGCTGAGGCAGGAGAATTGCTTGAACTGGGGAAGCGGAGGTTGCAGTGAGCTGAGATTGTGCCACTGCACTCCAGCTGGGGCAACAAGGTAAGATTCTGTCTCAAAAAAAAAAAAGCACAATGAAGCTGGGTAATGAAGCCAGGTGTGGTGGCTGTAATCCCAGCACTTTGGAAGGTGGAGGCGGATGGATCACTTGAGGTCAGGAGTTTTGAGACCAGCCTGGCCAACATGGTGAAACCGCGTGTCTACTAAAAATACAAAAAATTAGCCCAACATCGTGGTGGGTGCCTGTAACTCCAGCTACTTGGGAGGCTGAGGCAGGAGAATTGCTTGAACCTGGTAGACAGAGGTTGCAGTGAGCCAAGATCACTCCATTGCACCCTAGCTTGGGTGACAGAGGAAGACTCTGTCTTAACAACAAAAAAGGCCGGGCAGGGTGGCTCATGCCTGTAACTCCAGCACTTTGGGAGGCAAAGGCAGGTGGAACACCTGAGGTTGGGAGTTCAAGACCAATCAGACCAACATGGAGAAATCCCATCTCTACTTAAACTACAAAATTAGCTGGGCATGGTGGCACATGCCTATAATCCCAGCTACTTGGGAGGCTGAGGCAGGAGAATCGCTTGAATCCCGGAGGCGGAGGTTGCGGTGAGCCGAGAGCACACCATTGCACTCCAGCCTGGGGAACAAGAGTGAAACTCTGTCTCAAAAGAAAGAAAGAAGGAAAGAAGGAAAAAAGATGGAAAGAAAAGAAAAGAAAAGAAAAGAAAGAAAGAGAGAGAGAGAGAGAAAAGAAAAGAAAAGAAAGAAAGAAAGAAGAAAGAAAGAAAGAAAGAAAGAAAGAGAGAGAGAGAGAGAAAGAAAAGAAAAGAAAGAGAAAGCCAGGCTTAAAAGTAAAATTGCACGATTAGTACAAAGAATTCCTGTATACACTCTCCATAGCTTCCCCCAATGTGTTCATATTATAAATAACCACAGGACAATGATCAAGGAAATTAGCATTGACACAACACTATTCAGTAATCTACTGACCTTATTCAAATATTTCCAGTTATCTCACTAACAATCTTTTTCTGGTCCAGGATCAAATCCAGGATCATATTTTATATTTAGTTTTCCAATTTCCTTGGTTTTCTCCAGTCTGGAAGACTTAAGCTTTTTTTTTTTTTTCATTCATGATCTTGACATTTTTTGAAAAGCATTGTTTCATAATTTATAGACTGTCTCTCAATTTGGGTTTGTGTTTCCTCATGGTTAAATTCAGGCTGTGTGTGTGTGTGTGTGTGTGTGTGAGTTTTAAAGTCAGAGTCTCTCACAATGTCATCCAGGCTGAAATGCAGTGAGACTCTGTCTCAAAAAACAAACAAACAAATAAATAAATGAATAAAAATTTTTTGAAAAGCATCTTGAGAGATATTTAGAGATTGTAAATATCTGAGATTTGGGTGGGGACTTAAAAAAAAAAAAAAAAAAAAAGAAAAAAAAAAAAAGAGATTGTAAATATCCTGTTTCCATCATGCGTTTACCCACTAATTTTAGCATCCATTGATGATCTTTTCCTTACTCTGTTTGGGCTGCTCTAGCAAAATACCATAAATTGCATGGCTTATAAACAAAATTTATTTATCACAGTTCTGGAAGCTGGGAAGTTCAAGATCAGATTCAGTGTCTGGTTTAAAGATGGCACCTTCTACCTGTGTCCTCACGTGGCCTAGGGAGTAAGGCAGCTCTCTGGAGTTTCTTTCTTGTTTTTTGTTTTTTTGATATGGAGTTTTGCTCTTGTCACCCAGGCTGGGTGCAGTGGCACGATCTTGACTCACTGCAACCTCTACCTTCCAGGTTCAAGCGTTCTTCTGCCTCAGCCTCCCGAGTAGCTGGGATTACAGGTACCTGCCACCACACCTGGCTAATTTTTGAATTTTTAGTAGAAATGGGGGTTGGCCAGGTTGGTCTCAAACTCCTGACCTCAGGTGATCCACCTGCCTCAGACTCCCGAAGTGTTGCTATTACAGGCGTGAGCCACTGAGCCCGGCCTGGGGTCTCTTTTGTAAGACCACTAATCTTCACCCTCATGACCTAATCACCTCAAAAAGACCTCACCTTCTAATACCATCACATTGGTGATTAGGTTTCAAGCTATGAATTTTGGAGGGACACAAACATTCAGACCATAGCATTCTTATTTATTTATTTTGTGTGTGTGTGTGTGTGTGTGTGACAGTGTCTCACTCTGTCACCCATGCTGGAGTGCAGTGTTGCAGTCTTGGCCCACTGCAACGTCTGCCTCCCAGGTTCAAGCCATTCTCATGCCTCAACATGCACACTACCACACCCGGCTAATTTTTGTATTTTTAGTAGAGACAGGGTTTCATCATGTTAGCCGGGATGGTCTTGAACTCCTAACCTCAACTGATCCACCCACCTTGGCCTCCCAAAGTGCTGGGCTTATAGGCATGAGCCACCACACCTGGCATAACAAATAATTACAAGTAAGCTCTCTTGCAATCATTTTCCAGGGGAAAAATCAGATCAAACCAGGCCCCAGAATTCACCGTGTGCTTTCTCCCTCCTCTTGCCTTTGAGCAACAACATTTTGAAAGGTCAGTGTAATATGATGCTTATGGTCTACTGACTGCACCATATGAGAGGGGCAACATTTGTCCAGAAAGGCACAGATCATTTTCCTGGGCTCAGAGGCAACTCCCCCACTTCCAAATTTGATCAAAATTGCAGGTCTTCTGACAGTCATTCAAATACCATAATGTTGCCCTAACTCTCTTTTGCTTTCAAGCCTTCTCTAATGACTATTTTCAGATGCCTAGCTCTGCTTGTCCTACAGTCTGATTTCACATTCCTAAAAATAGCTTCCTTTTATGTTTTCTCCTAGCTTTTCAGAACTCCCCATTGGTCTCTCATCTGGGCTCTCGCCTTCTGCCTAATTACTTCTACCCTGGAACCTCTTCCAGGCGATTCTCTCTTCTCTCGTAGTGCAAATGTTGACCCACTTCAATGCCCATGAACACCTTTTTCCTACTCTGGCCAGATAGAGATACTCTCAAAACCACATGGAAGTGGTTACAAGCATTTTTGTCATGCTTCCCTAACCCCAAATGTACCTCCTACTCAGAAAAATGATGTCCGGGAATTACACCACTGGGGGTTATTCCCTTCAGTCCTAAAGGCCCTTTGACCTTTCTGTGTTTTGGTTACCGGTCTCATACTCCTGAGAGTGCAAAGACCATGCCTCTAATCCAAGCACTGTGGGAGGCTGAGGTAGGGGGATCATCTGAGGTCAGGAGTTTGAGACCAGACTGACTAACATGGAGAAACCGCATCTCTACTGAAAAAAATACAAAATTAGCTGGGCGTGGTGGCACATGCCTGTAATTCCAGCTACATGGGAAGCTGAGGCAGGAGAATTGCTTGAACCCAGGAAGCAGAGGTTTCGGTAAGCCAAGATCATGCCATTGCACTCCAGCCTGGGCAACAGGAGCGAAACTCTTGTCTCAAAAAAAAAAAAAAAGGAATGGCTGCCCCACACTGCCATAGGAGGGAGTGAGCCTTGAGCTCAGCATGCTGATGGGTTCACACTGCCCCAACTCCTCAGAGAGAACAAGCATTATAAATGTCAGAAACAAGGTTGCAGTGAGCCCGACCATGGAAGCCCTGTAGCATAAATTAAAGAGACCAGGGACAGAGTCAAAGTAGCAACATTTTTACTGAGATTAAAAAAAAAATATCATGCTCTCCAGTAGTCCCAGCTACTCAGGAGGGTGAGGTGGGAGGATCACTTGAGCCCAGGAGTGAGTCTGCAGTGAGCTGAGATATCACCACTGCACTCCATCCTGGGTGACTGAGTGAGACTTCGTCTCCCCCCTTCCCCTCCTCCCAAAATCTGTTAGCACTTTGGTGACACTCAGCCTTGGACACCTCTGCTTGTGGTGTATCAGACTCTCTAGGCCCAGACAGCGTTTTTGGTTTTGTTTTCTTTTAGAGACAGGGTTTCACTCAGTCACCTGGGCTGGAGTGCAGTGGCACAATGGTACCTCACTGCGGTTTTGAACTCCTGGGCTCAAGTGATCCTCCCACTTCATCCTCTTGAGTAGCTAGGACTACAGGTGGTCACTACCACACTTGGCCAATTAAAAAAAAAATTTTTTTTTTTTTTTAAGACGGAGGTTTGCTCTGTCGCCCAGGCTGGAGTGAAGTGGCGCAATCTCAGCTCACTGCAACCTTCACCTCCCAGGTTGAAGCAATTCTCCTGCCTCAGCCTCCCAAGTAGCTGGGATTATAGGTGCCTGTCATTACATCTAGCTAATTTTTGTATATTTAGTAGAGACAGGGTTTCACCATGTTCAACAGGCTGGTGTCAAACTCCTGACCTCAGGTGATCTCCCGCCTCAGCCTCTCAAAGTGCTAGGATTACAGGCGAGAGCCACCATGCCTGGCCTTAAGATTTTCTTAGGGAAGAGTCTCACTATGTTGTGCAGCCTGGTCTAGAATTCCTGGTCTCGAGTGATCGTCCTGCCTTGGCCTCCCATCGTGTTGGGATTACAGGTATGAGACACTGCCTGGTCATCCAGCCATCTTCTTTATTCTTCTTCAGTCAAATGATCTTTTTTTTTAAAGACAGACTCTTGCTCTGTTGCCCAAACTGGAGTGCAGTGTGCTCAATCTCAGCTCACTGCAACCTCTGCCTTCCAGGTTTAAGCAATTCTCCTGTCTTAGCCTCCTGAGTAATTGAGACTACAGGCACTCGCCACCATGCCCGGCTAACTTTTTTGTACTTTTTTTTTTTTTTTTTTTACTTTTTTGTATTTTTAGTAGAGACAGGATTTCACCATGTTGGTCAGGCTGGTCTTGAATTCCAGACCCCAGATGATCCACCTCAGCATCCCAAAGTGCTGGGATTACAGGAATGAGCCACCGTGCCCGTCCGGTAACTGATTTTTCATCCTTGGTAACTGATTATTTGAAAATAGTGTCTGGCTGGACATGATATCTCATGCCTGTAATCCCAACACTTTGGGAGGCTGAGGCAGGAGGACCACAAGGTCAGGAGTTCGAGACTAGCCTGGTCAATATTGTGAAACACCGTCTCTACTAAAAATACAAAAATTAGCCAGGCATGGTGGTAGACACCTGTAATCCCAGCTACTTGGGAGGCTGAGGCAGGAGAATTGCTTGAACCCGGGAGGCAGAGGTTACAGTGAGCCAAAGATCACGCCATTGTACTCCAGCCTGGGCTACAGAGTGAGACTCCGACTCAAAAAAAAATAAAAAATAAAAAAAAAGAATGGATACTAACGGGAAAACAAAAGCAGTAGCAGATGTCCCTGGCATGGGCTTCAGAGCCATAAGCATGCCATAGCAGAGGGATTTTCAAGCTGTCGTCCACAAACTCTCAGTTCTGTCTGAGTTCTTATTTTTTGAGATAGGGTATTGCTCTGTCACCCAGGCTGGAATGCAGTGGTATGAACATGGCTCACTGCAGCTCCAACTCCTGGGCTCAACTCATCCTTCCACCTCAGCCTCCTGAGTAGCTAGGACTACAGGCATTAGAGGAATGTGCCATTGTGCCTGGCTTTTTTTTTTTTTTTTTTTTTTTTTTTTTTTGAGATGGAGTTTTGCTCTTGTTGCCCAGACTGGAGTGCAATGGCCTAATCTCGGCTCATTACAACCTCTGCCTCCCAGGCTCAAGCGATTATCTTGCCTCAGCCACCCGAGTAGCTGAGACTACAGACGCCCATCACCCATGCCTGGCTAATTTTTTGTATTTTTAGTAGAGACAGAGTTTCACCTTACTGGCCAGGCTGGTCTCGAACTCCTGCCCTCAGGTGATCCTCCCACCTCGGCCTCCCAAAGTGCTGGGATTACAGGTGTGAGCCACCGCACCTGGCATGCCTGACTAATTTTTATATTTTTTGTAGAGACAGGGTCTGACTATATTGTTCAGGGTAGTCTTGAACTCCTGGCTTCAAGTGATCCTGCTGCCTTGACCTCCCAAAGTGCTGGGACTACAAGCATGAGCCACTGCGTCTGCCCTGAATTTTTTTTTTTTAAACACAGAAACCAATCTAGGATGTGGGACTTTGAAGTCGGTGCTTTGATCATGCTTTCCCCTTGATTCTGATTGGCAGCCAGGTTGTGAACTACTGCCCCAATCATAATGACAATTCAGGACCAAGGATAGCGGTCTATATGCCCCACTCCTCTGACAGATGGTGTGTGGGCTTGGCTAGGCCCATGAAGGAGGGGCCTGAGTGGAAAGAGGCAGGACTCCTGGAGGGGGGAGAATTTCCAAAGGGGGCCTTCCCTGTAAAACCCCTTGTCACCTTGTCAAGGCAATGCTGGATGAAGGAAAGTGAGGCTGCCTTTCTTTGTCATTCCACTGTTCATGGCTCCCTTTTCCCATTCGGGATCCTTTGTGCTGGCAAAGCCAGGTGCTTCCTTTGTCCCCGGCAACTGGATACAAGGCCTTGTAAAACTTTCATCTTCATCATCCCCTTAAAATAGCAGTAAATCTATAGCTGGTTGGGAAAGAGGCAGCACTGAGAAAAAGGGATGCAGCTGCTAGCTTCACATCCCACCATTGTTCAAAAAGTTGTGTAAGAGGGGAGAAAAGGGTTTTAATGTTCAGCAGTTGAAAGAGATCAAGGATTTTACGGCTGAGTTCTCTCTCAGATCTTCAAGACATCAGCAACCCTTAAGAAATTCAACCTAGGTGAAAAAAACCTGTCCGACCGCTAACAGGAATTGTCTGTGCACACACCATGTGGGCTTCCAGGAGGCAGTCTGATGGGAGACTAGCCTGTTCTGGAATCCCAGGGGGTGCCTTTTATGGGGTATCCTAGGGTCTACTTCTGTTCCTGAAACCACCTGTGCAGAATTACATATAATGAGAAAAACCTACATGACTGACTCCATCTTGCTTCTAACCTCACAGGCTAAATTATTTTTTGTTTTTGTTTTTTGCTTATTGTATCATAGAGGCCAAGAAAACAATGAGGGGAATTTATAGTTAAATTTTGAGGATCCAGGCACAGTGGCTCACACCTGTAATCCCAGCACTTTGGGAGGTGGAGGTAGGCAGATTGCCTGAGGTCAGGAGCTCAAGACCACCCTGGCCAACATGGAGAAACTCCGTCTCTACTAAAAATACAAATATAGTCAGTTGTAATGATGCACGCCTGTAGTTTCAGCTACTTGGGAGGCTGAGGCACAAGAATCACTTGAACCCAGGAGGCAGAGGTTGCAGTGAGACGAGATCTCCCTACTGCACTCCAGCCTGGGTGACAGAGAAAGACTGCATCTAAAAAAAAAAAAAAAAAAAAAAGGCCAGGCGTGGTGGCTCCCAGTACTTTAGGAAGCTGAGGCAGGTGGATCACGAGGTTGGGAGTTAAAGACCAGCCTGGCCAAGATGGTGAAACTCTGTCTGCACTAAAAATACAAAAATTCGCTGGTCATGGTGGCCCGTGCCTGTAGTCCCAGCTACTTGGGAGGCTGAGGCAGAAGAATTTCTTGAACCTGGCAGTCGGAGGTTGCAGTGAGCCGAGATTGCGCCACTGCACTCCAGCCTGGTGCCTGGCAACAGAGCGAGACTCTGTCTCAAAAAACAAAACAAAACAAAACAACAAACAAACAAAAAAAAACTTTGAGGCAAGGGAAACCAATGTCTCTCCTTGTTCAGAGACTGAAGTCACATTCATAAGCCAAGGTTAGAATTATGGTAGAGGATTGGACTTTGCTAAAGAATAGGCAGAAATCAATTCAACCTGCCATTGCTTAGCATGTTTTCCTATAAGTTGCCGACTTCCCCAGAGTCACATAACTGGCTGTTGCAAGATTATCACTTCCCCAAGTACTCCTATAGATAATATCACTATTGTGAAACCTGAAGAAGTGGTCTTTGAGATCTTTTTCAGATTTCACATTTTGGCAGACCAAGAGATGCCACCTTGTCTTGTTAGCTCCACCCCAACCCTTGCCCCCACCTCCTGAGAACTGACTCAGCTACATGAAGACAGTTTTAGATGCCCCTGTGAGTTCATCCCCAGCCAATCAATTGTTTCCGTTCCCTAGCCCCCTGCCCACCAAAGTACTTTAAAAAAAATCCTGGGCCGGGCGCGGTGGCTCACGCCTGTAATCCCAGCACTTTGGGAGGCCAAGGCGGGTGGATCACAAGGTCAAGAGATCGAGACCATCCTGGTCAACATGGTGAAACCCCGTCTCTACTAAAACTACAAAAAAAAATTAGCTGGGCATGGTGGCGCGTGCCTGTAATCCCAGCTACTAAGGAGGCTGAGGCAGGAGAATTGCCTGAACCCAGGAGGCGGAGGTTGCGGTGAGCCGAGATCGCGCCATTGCACTCCAGCCTGGGTAACAAGGGCGAAACTCCGTCTCAAAAAAAAAAAAAAAAAAAAAAATCCTGGCCTCCGAATTCTCAGGGAGACAGGTTTGAGAAATTTCTCCCTATTCTTCTCATTTGGCTGCCCTGCAATTATTAAATTCTTCCTTTGCTGCAACACCTGCTGTTCTTATTGGTTTGGGCGAGGTGCGGGGCAATGGGCAGAAAGAACCTGTCAGACTGTGACACTTCTGGAAGCAGCACCATAAATTTCCTGTTGAGGAATCGACATCTCCTTCCCCATGGGAAGTTGATCAGGCATGAAGTGTTCCTTAGGGGCTCTTCACAGAGTGTCCCAAATTGTAACATGCACAGATCTGAGGGAGCTGTTAAGATGGGGGCTCTGGCCGGGGTGTGGTGGCTCATGCCAATAATCCCAGCACTTTGGGACTGAGGCGGGCAGATCACTTGAAGCCGGGAGTTTGAGACCAGCCTGGACAACATGGTAAAACCCTGTTTCTACTAAAAATACAAAAATTAGCCGGGAGTGGTGGTGCACGCCTGAAGTCCCAGCTACTTGGGAGGCTGAGGCACTAGAAATGCTTGAACCCAGGAGGTGGAGGTCGCAGTGAGCCGAGAAGGTGCCATAGAACTCCAGCCTGGGCAAGACCTTGTCTCAAAAAAAAAAGAAAAAAAAAAAAAAAAAAAAAAGATGCAGGTCGTGACTCAATAAGTCCAGGGTGGAGCCTGAGATTCTTCTTCTTCTTCTTTTTTTTTTTTTTGAGACGGAGTTTTGCTCCTGTTCAGGCTGCAGTGCAATGGCCCAATCTTGGCTCACTACAACCTTCGCCTTTGAGGTTCAAGCAATTCTCCTGCCTCAGCCTTCCAAGTAGCTGGGATTACAGGCATCCGTCACCACGCCCCGCTAATTTTGCATTTTTAGTAGAGACGGGGTTTCTCCATGTTGGTCAGACTGGTCTGGAACTCCCAACCTCAGGTGATCTGCCCACCTCAGCCTCCCAAAGTGCTGGGATTACAGGTGTGAGCCACTGTACCTGGCCAAGATTCTGCACTTCTAACAAGTTCCCAGGTGATGACGATGCTGCTGGCTGGTGTGTCTATTCTCAAGCACTTGGCAGTGGGACACTTCCTCCCTGGAATTGGAGTCTAAGTAGAGTGTTGAAAAAAGTGGCAGAACCCAGACCAGATTTTCCTGCTCTTTGGTTCCTGTCTTTGTCCCCTGTGCACCTGTGGAATCCTGCTCGTTTCTGGTCCAGGCTGTCTAGCCATCCCTCCCACTCTGTGATCTCCTAACAGCCTTGCCTAAGCCCTCTCCTCTTCCCTTCAGTCAGTCTGTCTTGGTTTCTGAGGATGCAAACCAGAAGCCCTAAATTACCTGGTTTCTGAGCCTCAGTTTCCGAAGCTATAAAAGCGAGACAGTCATCTGTAGTGGAGATTCATGACATTAAATTATATCCATGATATTAAAGTGAGCAAGTCCGGTGCAATGGCTCGCACCTGTATTCCAGCACTTTGGGAGGCTGGATGACTTGAGGTCAGGAGGTCAGGTGGCGGGTAGATGGCTTGAGGTCAGGAGTTCGAGACCAGCCTGGCCAACATGGCAAAACCCCATCTCTACCAAAAATACAAAAAATTAGCCAGGTCTGGCTGCATGTACCTGTAGTCCCAGATACTTGGGAAGCTGAGGCAGGAGAATCACTTGAATAACTTGAATCTGGGAGACAGAGGTTGCAGTGAGCCAAGATTGCACCACTATACTCCAGCCTGGGCAACAGAGTAAGACTCTGTCTCAAAAAAATAAAAAATAAAATAAAAGTGATAGAGACGGGGGCCCGCCCTGAGGTGCTGCCAGTTCCTACACAGTCCTAAATTAGTTTGATAGAGTGACTCACAGAACCCTCCTTGCCCCACCCTTCCTCCAGCCTCTGCTTATGACTGGGTAAAATGTTGGGATACAAGAGCAAATGAAGCTATTAAAACTTTCAGCTAAGAGATTGATTTTTCTAATTACCACTTAATGTCTTCCCTTCTGGGCCTTGGAAGGCCTGTTCTCTGTTATTTAAGATGCAAATTGTTTGGATTTTCTAATGCAACTAGCTTAATGTAAAATTCTTTACATACTAAAATAAATTTTCCTTAACTAACCTGTCTAGTGAAATAATTGGCTATAAGTGGTAATGATATCATTACTCTTAACTAATTACTGCTCTCTGAATTTACCCTGTTTTTGCTTTCTTGAGAAGTGACATTTATTATAATAATGATTATTAATCTTATTGATGCTAATAAATATTAAAAACCAATATTTAATGAGTACTTAGATGTGCTAGGCAATGAGCTAAGCATTTTACATACTCTATATCATTTAATTCTTTTTTTTTTTTTTTTTTTTTGAGGCAGAGTTTCACTCTTGTTACCCAGGCTAGAGTGCAATGGTGCAATCTCGGCTCACCGCAACCTCCGCTTCCTGGGTTCAAGCAATTCTCCTGCCTAAGCCTCCCAAGTAGCTGGGACTACAGGCGTGCGCCACCATGCCCAGCTAATTTTTGTATTTTTAGTAGAGACGGGGTTTCACCATGTTGACCAGGATGGTCTCGATCTCTTGACCTTGTGATCCACCCGTCTCGGCCTCCCAAAGTGTTGGGATTATAGGCGTGAGCCACCGCGCCCGGCCTGTCATTTAATTCTTAAAATACATCCTATGATATAAGAACTGTTATGATTCACACTTTACTGATGGGGAAACTGAGGTACAAAGGAGGTCTTGTAACTTGCCCCCAAGATTATAGAGTGGTGAAGTTGGAGCTGGTATTTTCAACCCAGGCAGTTTAACTTGAGTCCATTCTGATGACCACTATACTAGACTTGAAGAATGCTTGCACAAGTGTGTAAGGTACTATAAGAGGCCAGGTGCAGTAGCTTACAGCACTTTGGGAGGTCAAGGCAGGCAAATCACTGGAGCCCAGGAATTCAAGATCAGCCTAGGCAACATGGCGAGATCCCTGTCTCTATAAAAAAACAATTTTTTTTTTTTTTAAAAGGTAATATAGGCTGAGGCTGGGTGTGGTGACTCACGGCTGTGATTCCAGCACTTTGGGAGGCCAAGGCGCCAAGGCTGGTGGATCACCTGAGGTCAGGAGTTTGAGTCCAGCCTGGCCAACATGGCGAAACCCTGGCTCTACTAAAAATACAAAATTTAACCAGGCATGGTGGCAGGCACCTGTAATCCCAGCTATTCAAGAGGCCGAGGCAGGAGAATCTCTTGAACCTGGGAGGCAGAGTTCACAGGAAGCTGAGATCGTGCCGCTGCACTCCAGCCTGGACAACCAAAGTGAAACTCTGTTTCAAAAAAAAAGGTACTATAGGCTGGGCATCGTGGCTCAAGCCTATAATCTATAATCCCAGTACTTTGGGAGGCCCAGGCAGGTGGATTACTTGAGGCCAGGAGTTTGAGACCAGCCTGGGCAACATGACGAAACCCCATCTTCACTAAAAATACAAAACTTAGCTAGGCATGGTAGTGGGTGCCTGTAATCCCAGCTACTCAGGAAGCTGAGGTACAAGAATCTTTTGAACCTGGGAGGCAGAGGTTGCAGTGAGCCGAGATCATGCCACTACACTCCAGTCTGGGCAACAAAGTGAGACTGTCTCAAAAAGAAAAGGTATTATAAAAGGGTGATTATTGTAATGTTATTTGTAAGAGAAAAGAGAGAAAAAAAGGAAACAGCCAAAATGAATTTGTTAACAGTACCTGATATATCCCACAGCTTATAAAATGGAAGACAGAGCTACGTGAGTAGGCATGGAAAGAAGCCCACGATAGACTGTTGGTGAAAAAGAGGCTGTTACATGATAATACATACAGTATGGGCCCATTTGTGTTTAAAACAAACAACAACAACCAAAAAGCCATATAGATGTCACATTGACCTGCTTCTATGTAGAAAAAGGTCTGGAAAGGAAGGTACACACCAAACTGACTCTAAGAACAGAATGTGGAAGGGGAAGATTTTCACTTTAAATTTTGATATGCTTGTGATACTGTGAAATATATATTTGGTCTTTGCAGGTTTCCTGGCATACAACTCCTAAAATGCTTGGAATCTTCAAAGTGATGCATATCTTTTTATGTGCTAATGAGTTGACTGATGGCTGGCAGCCTCTAGGTAGCGAAGTTGCTCCCCAGAAAGATTAAGGCAGGATTAGAGGGTTGGAACTTTCAGCCCCACCTCCCAACCTTTGGGGAGAGAAGGAGGGCTGAAGAGTGAGTTGGTTATCAATGGCCAATGACTTAATCAATGACACCTGTGTAATGAAGTCTCCATAAGCACTCAAAAGGACTTGGTTCAGAGAGCTTCTGGGAGGCTGAATGTGTGGAGGTTCCCAGAGAGAACCTCCCCCTCCCCCACACCTTGCTCTACACATCCCTTCATCTATATCCTTTGAAATATCCTCTTTGTGTTGTTTTTTTGAGATGGAGTTTCACTCTTGTTGCCCAGGCTGGAGTGCAATGGCACAATCTAAGCTCACTGCAGCCTCTGCCTCCTGGGTTCAAGCGATTCTCCTGCCTCAGCCTCCCAAGTGGGTGGGATTACAGGCATGTGCTACACATTCAGCTAATTTTGTATTTTTAGTAGAGACAGGGTTTCACCATGTTGGCCAGGCCAGTTTCAAACTCCTGACCTCAGGTGATCCACCTGCTTCGGCCTCTCAAAGCGCTGGGATCACAGGCATGAGTCACCATGCCCAGGCTGTAATATCCTTTATAATAAACCAGTAAACATACTTAAGTGTTTTCTGCGAGTTCTTCAAGCCACTCTAGCAAATTAACAGAACCCAAGAAAGTGGGCTGGTGGGTGAGAAGCACAGGCAAAATAACCCCTGGGTGGGGTTGCAATCTGCATCAGAAGTGGAGCTCGGTCTGGTGGAACTGAGTCCTCCACCTGTATAATCTGATGCTATTGAGATGGAGCAGGGACCCCTCCCCACCAACAGCCACTTAGGGGCCTGTTGAGCACCTCACCCCAAGCATGGAAATAAAGAAAAATCTTGAGTTCCTTTAAGGGAATTTCCAGGCACCTAGTTAGCCCTGAGAAGTAAACAAGCGACTTGATAAGCAAGAATATAATAGTAGCCTAAAACAATAGCCAAGGACACTAGAATTATAGGACATTTGGTTCCTGGTAGAAACTAAAGATAATATCTTTTTTTTTTTTTTTTGAGACGGAGTTTCGCTCTTGTTCCCCAGGCTGGAGTGCAATGGCGCGATCTTTGCTCACCGCAACCTCCGCCTCCTGGGTTCAGGCAATTCTCCTGCCTCAGCCTCCCGAGTAGCTGGGACTACAGGCACGCACCACCATGCCCAGCTAATTTTTTGTATTTTTAGTAGAGACGGGGTTTCACCATGTTGACCAGGATGGTCTCGATCTCTTGACCTCGTGATCCACCCGCCTCGGCCTCCCAAAGTGCTGGGATTACAGGCGTGAGCCACCGTGCCAGGCCTGATAATATCTTAACATATGTCTCTGAGTTGTTTTTGAGAAACCTGGACACCCACCAAATGGATCAGCTAACAGGCAGATGTCAGATAATGGGGAGCTAAGGACTGAATTCTGACCACTGTTCTTTGTCTTAAATTTTTTCCTGAGGGGTCTAGAGGGAGTCACACCCATGAGCCAGAGCTAACATTCTTTTCTGCTGACCTCAATTTTTATTTTTTTGAGACAGTGGCTCACTGTCACTCAGGGTAGAGTGGCGCAATCTCAGTTCACTGCAACCTCCACCTTCTAGACTCAAGCAATCCTCTCACCTCAGCCTCCTAAGTAGCTGGACCCACAGGTGCATGCCACCACACCGGGCTAACTTTTTGGATTTTTGGTAGAGATGGGGTTTTGCCATGTTGCCCAGGTTGGTCTCGTACTCCTGAGCTCAGGTGATTCACTTGTGTTGGCCTCCCAAAATGCTGGAATTACAGGCACGAGCCACTGCGCTCAGCATGACCCCAAATTATTAAATGAAGCTTCTTTTCTGTAACTAATTGCAAATCAGAAAATCTTTGAATCTACCTATGATCTGTAAGCTCATGCTGCAAGCTATCCCATGCTTTCAGGCCAAAACCAATGTGTAGCCTTCACGTATTGATTTATTACTTTATCTGTAACTTCTGCTTTCTTAAAATTAACCCCTGTTAGCCAGGCACAGTGGTTCACACCTGTAGTCCCAGCACTTTGGGAGCCTGAGGCGGATGAATCACCTGAAGTCAGGAGTTCAAGACCAGCCTGGCCAAATAGTGAAACCCTGTCTCTACTAGAAATACAAAAATTAGACAGGCATGGTGGTGGGTGCCTGTAATCCCAGCTACTTGGGAGGCTGAGGCAGGGGAATCGCTTCAACCTGGGGAAGCCTGTAATCCCAAAACTGTGGGAGGCCAAGGTAGGCAGATCATGAGGTCAGGAGTTTGACACCATACTGGCCAATACGGTGAAACCCCATCTTTACTAAAAAATACAAAAATTAGCTGGGCGTGGTGGTGCACGCCTGTAGTCCCAGCTACTCAGGAGGCTGAGGCAGGAGAATTGCTCGAACCTGGGAGGTAGAGGTTGCAGTGAGTGGAGATTGCGCCACTGCACTCTAGCCTGGGCAACAGAGTTAAATTCCATCTCGAGGCGGGGCGGGGGGAAGAGGTAGTCCCCAATATAATAATAGCTGGAGATTTCAATCCCCTGATTTCAGCATTGGCTAGATCTCCCTGACAGAAAATGGAGAAACATGCCTCAATCTGCACTACAGGTCAAATAGACCTAATACATATCTACAGAACATTCTCATCCAGCAGCTGAATATACATCCTTTCCCTCAGCACATGGATCAGTCTCAAGGACAGACCATATGTTACATCACAGTTTTGATTTTGTTTTTGTTTTGACAGTCTTGCTCTGGCACCCAGGTTGGAGTACAGTGGCATAATCTTGGCTTACTGCAACCTCTGCCTCCTGAGCTCAAGTGATTCTCCCACATCTCAGTCTCCTGAGTAGCTGGAACTACAAGCATGTGCTACCACACCTGGATAATATTTATATTTTTTGTAGAGATAGGGTTTTGCCAGGTTGCCCAGGCTGGTCTCGAACTCCTGGGCTCAAGCAATCTGCCTGCCTTGGCCTCCCAAACTGTGGAGATTATAGGTGTGAGCCACTGCCTGGCCCTTTAGGTTCAGGGATACATGTGCAGGTTTGTTATATAAGTAAATTTTGTGTTGTGGGCATTTGATGTACAGATTATTTTGTCCCACAGGCAATAAGCATAGTACCCAATAGGCAGTTTTTTTTTTTTTTTTTTTTTTTTAGAGACGGAGTTTCACTCATGTTACCCAGGCTGGAGTGCAATGGTGCGATCTCGGCTCACTGCAACCTCCGCCTCCTGGGTTCAGGCAATTCTCCTGCCTCAGCCTCCTGAGTAGCTGGGATTACAGGCACGCACCACCATGCCCAGCTAATGTTTTGTATTTTTAGTAGAGACGGGGTTTCACCATGTTGACCAGGATGGTCTCGATCTCTTGACCTCGTGATCCACACGCCTCGGCCTCCCAAAGTGCTGGGATTACAGGCTTGAGCCACCGCGCCCGGCTGACAAAACACATCTTAAAGCATTTTTAAAAAGTTGATTTTTTAAAATGAAATAGTATCAATCATCTCCCCTGACCACAAAAGGATAAAACAAAATCAATAAGAAGAATTTTGGCAACTATACAAACACAAGGAAATTAAACCATATACGCCTGCACAACCAGTGGGTCTGCTATGCAGACAGTTTGGAATCTTCTCAAACAAAAAAAAAACCTAAAAATAGAGCTACCATACAACATAGCAATACCATTCCTAGGTACATACTCACAAGAACGAAAATCATTATATCGAAGAGATACCTGCACTCCCGTATTTATAGCAGTACCATTCAAAATAGCCAAGATTTGGAAGCAACCTACCTGTTGCTTGAGGCAGAATCTTGCATTGTCGCCCAGGCTATAGTGCAGTGGTGCGATCTCGGCTCACTGCAGTCTCTGCCTCCTGGGTTCAAGCAATTCTCCTGCCTTAGCCTCACAAGTAGCTGGGACTACAGATGTGTGCCACCATGCCCAGCTAATTTTTTTGTATTTTTAGTAGAGACGGGGTTTCACCATGTTGGCCAGGATAGTCTCGATCTCTTGACCTCGTGATCCACCCACCTCAGCCTCCCAAAGTGCTGGGATTACAGGTGTGAGCCACTGTGCCCAGCCAGATCTTACACTTTTATGACAGTAACATCATAATAAGATCTGTTATGCACTTTACGACTCTAATCTCAAAGCAGGCTTAATCACTATTTAAAACCCCAGGACTGAGCACAGTATCTAGCCACATATATAGGCCAACAAATATGTACTAGAGTTGTGTATGTTGTTGGCATACAGTAACTTTGGCCTGTTTTCAGAAAAACGCTTAAATCCACTTGGGATTGACCAGAATGACGGTCTAATCTCTGCTGCTTGTCCACAAGACTTCTGCAGGAATTCAGATGCAAACCCCTCCTTTATTCCCCTTGCTCAGGATCCTTGCTTCAGGAAGGCAATTAAACAAGACATTCCGTCACTCTTACCACTTCTAATGGGCATGCTGAGTGGCAGGTAGCACAGAAACAGCAACCTTGATTCCAGCGGACCAAAAAAGGCTGTAGTCAAATGGATAGACTTAGTTTCCCTATATATCAAACTGTCCTAGAATGTTACCTCAATCCTCAAAATAACCCAGGAGATAGACTTTATAATCTTCATTTTAATAAGGAAACTGGTTTGAGAGGTAAAGTGACTTGCCCTACAGCTAATCAAGTGACAGCTAGCATATGCATCCAGGACTGTTCAATTCTACACCTTTTCTCCTCTTAGCGTCTCTCAGATTGGGTAATGAAATGACTTAGAACCAATAATAATCCCCCATGGATGCAATGAAAGACCTTTAACTTTCTAGAAGATTCTAATCTACTTCAGAAACTTGGGTGTCTTTTTTCCTGAGACTGAGTCTCATTCTGTCGCCCATGCTGGAGGGCAGTGGCGCGATCTCAGCTCACTGCAACCTCATCCTCCTGAGTACCTGGGATTGCAAGCGCCTGCCACCATGCCTGGCTAATTTTTGCATTTTCAGTAGAGATAGGGTTTCACCATCTAGGCCAGGCTGGTCTTGAACTCCTGACCTCGTGATCCATCTGCCTTGGCCTCCCAAAGAGCTGAGATTACAGGCATGAGCCACCGAGACCAGCCAAAACTTAAGTTCTTAATATCTCTGAAGCAAGAGACAAAACGGTGGGGGAAAAAAAAAAAAAGTCTCGGAAGCAGTTTGTGTTCCCAGGTCACTTGAATACACTTTATTTTTATTTATTCATTTAAAGATGGGTTTTCACCATGATGGCCAGGCTGGTCTTGAACTCCTGACCTCAGGTGATCCACCCACCTCAGTCTCCCGAAGTGCTAGGATTACAGGCGTGAGTCACCACACCCGGCCTTGAATACACTTTAAGTTATAATGGCATGAGACCACCCATAGATCTTGTCAAGTTGCTTATCTAATTATATTCAGTCCAAGAGGCTTTGAGGGGATATATTTTAGTCATTAGAATATACTTAGAATTTAGGCTAGCCTGCTTACAAAATTAAGACAAATTCCTCTATACAGATTTTTAGAAATTCAGATTACTTTTACTTAAAAAAAACTAAAATTAAAAAAAAAAATGTTGGGCCGGGCGCGGTGGCTCAAGCCTGTAATCCCAGCACTTTGGGAGGCCGAGGCGGGTGGATCACGAGGTCAGGAGATCGAGACCATCCTGGTCAACATGGTGAAACCCCGTCTCTACTAAAAAAAATACAAAAAATTAGCTGGGCATGGTGGTGCGTGCCTGTAATCCCAGCTACTCGGGAGGCTGAGGCAGGAGAATTGCCTGAGCCCAGGAGGTGGAGGTTGCGGTGAGCCGGGATCGCGCCATTGCACTCCAGCCTGGGTAACATGAGTGAAACTCCGTCTCAAAAAAAAAAAAAAAAAAAAAAAAAATGTTGCTAATTCCATAGGAGCATGGGACATAAAAAAAAAAACATATGCACAGAATGTTTTGAGATTTGTTTAACAGACAAAGTACACCTAGAGAACATAAAAATTCTTTATTTAACCTAATCCAGCCAGTATTGAGATAGTTTATATATTAAAAACAAGACATTTAAAAAACGGAAGAGTTAGCAAGGCAGTGACTAATTAAGTCACTAAGTTTAATTTTATATTCTTCACAGTCATTTCATAATCATGTAATGATAAACAATATTTTCAGCCACTTTGGAGATAACTTTTGAAAATAATTTTACGAATCATTGAATTTTATAAAAGAGGCTTAAAACATATAAGTTTCTAGAAATAACACAGTAAAGCAATATGAGAATAAACTGGAAAATAAAATGTACCCACCCATCCCCAAAATCTGTATCATCTCTTTAATTTGTCCCCGAATGCCTTTCTCTTACCTCTTAATTCACTTTTCCTAGAGTACAAACAGATTACTTAGCAATTAAGAAACAACTACCGCTCTGCAGGGGCCATTTTGAGCCTAAAGCGCCTTGTTCCTTTAATCTCAGTTAATCCTACAAAGTCTTCTGAGATAAATATTACTTGCATTTCAAAGATTAAGAAAACTACAGCTGAGAGAAAGTCAAGACCGTTAGCCAAAATCATACAGTTACCCATGACTTGAACCCAGGTCTATCCAACTTTAAGTCTGCCTATGGTCTTTTGTTACTTCATGGTTAGGTAGGTCACCTTCATGGGAAGACTGGCACGTGGTATTTCTTGAGCTATTAATAAGGCTCTTTAGGTTTAAAAGTGTTCAATCCCGGGCTAGATGTCATTCTGGTCCTCAGGCACTTGCAGTTCCCTCCCCACAACCCTAAAAAACCCCTCCCTCCTGCCCCAAAAGGATTAGAGTTGTTCCCAGGCCTTCATTAGCCCAGATCTTTATAAACCCAAACAGCTACTCCCCACATCAAGGGCATTAAAGTGGCAAATGGGGAACTGTGTGCTTGCATAACTTTAGTAAAGGCTGTCTAAAAACTGTTCTAAATAACAAAATTATGCAAGATATGTTCATTTAATACATCTTTTCACATTGAAAAAAGAAAAGCCAATGTTTTATAATTACAGCCATATAAGTTTTTAAAATATAGAATCATAGATTTTATATTTCCCCTTCAGTACTGTAGTCTTTTTTTTTTGTAGTCATGTTCTTAATAAGGCTCACTGTTAGTCAAATCTTCTCTTCCTCTCCAAATACAACTTTGAATGTTCACCATTCAAATAAACATCATGTAACTCAAAATTAAGACATTCATATTACGGAAAAGTATCAGTCTTTAATTACTAAAGTTAACATATATTATTGCAAACTAACATAGCTCAATCTATATTTGCTACACTCCTAAAGTGGCCACTTATCAATAAGGGGAAATATTTACTATTGTCATGCATTAGATGCTGTGAACAAGAAAATAGGGTTTTAAAAATATCTCTTAAAAATTTAATGAAAATAACCATTCAGGTTACTGAACAACATTAAAAATGGCCAATCTATTGAAAATGGCTTAAATAATTGCTTTTGAAAAATGAAGACAAAACTAGTCAAACAGTGATTAAGGTGCTAGCCGCATCAATACGACAAGCAATTAAAATCTAAAAACATTAGTGTTGGTTTTCTATAATAAACTTAAGCCAAAAACAATTTACTCAAGACTTCTTGTTTTCATACTTTTCTCCTCATTAATATAAAAACACAGAGCTCAAGGCTTTACCTTGGTTTATTCACTGCTGGTTTTCTATATGCTGAAACAAGACTGTAAACTCTGTAAGAGCTTGGACCAAGTCTGTCTTGTTTACCACTATTTCCCATAGCACTCTGCACAGTGCCTGGGAAATAGGTGATCAACGATATCTCAATAAATGAATCAATGAAAGAGGAAAGAAAAATATTTTTTGCAAATCTTTCTCTGCTCAAGCTATTATAAACTGGGAGCTCTAATTTCTTTTCTTTTTTTTTTTTGAGACGGAGTTTCGCTCGTTACCCAGGCTGGAGTGCAATGGCACGATCTTGGCTCACTACAACCTCTGCCTTCTGGGTTCAGGCAATTCTCCTGCCTCAGCCTCCTGAGTAGCTGGGATTACAGGCACGCGCCACCATGCCCGGCTAATTTTTTGTATTTTAGTAGAGACGAGGTTTCACCTTGTTGACCAGGATGGTCTCGATCTCTTGACCTCGTGATCCACCCGCCTCGGCCTCCCAAAGTACTGGGATTACAGGCGTGAGCCACCGCGCCCGGCCCGGGAGCTCTAATTTCTAGAAATATGGATTTAAAAAACTTACTCCAAAGATGAAAGGACCTGATGACTGATACACACGCCCACATTCACACACACCCCAAGACTCCATGAGTCAAAATTACTTCATGAAGTATGAGATGTCAACATTATATAAATAAAATTTAATAGTGAAAAAGTGATCTGGAAGCCCTGTGAATTTTTACCCTACACATTTTAGAGGACATCACATGGGTTAAAGAAAACACCACAAAATCTCATGTGTTCAGATAATCGTTTGAATGTTTACACACATTTTTGGTTATTTATTTATAACTAATTTAATTTACATTTCCTCATATTAACATAGCCTCTTATTTAGTATGTAATCAAATTATGTCAATGAGAAAAATCCTTATAGTACCTTCATTGAGTTGCTGATTCTAAGAAAACAACTAGGCATGAACATGTACAAAAGAGGCATTTGAATAAAACAGCATGTCCATTTTTTTTAATATTTGCACAGTTTGATCTTTACATTTCTGTCTGGAGAAAATATGAACAAAACCCAGGTTTACCATGCTCAGATAACAGTTCATATGACTGCCATAAAAGTAGTACATATAAACAATGAAAACAAATCACATCCTTAGGTTCCGTGATTACCGAGATGATTTCCCTTGCCCTAAGTGCTTTATTATATTTCTTAAAAAATATAGGAGCAGCAGCTTATCACAAGCCTTCACAAGTGCATTAATGATGGAATCAAAACAACAAAACAGACTCATAAGAATGAGGACTGCAGGACAACCAGAAGTCACAGTTTTATGCTTCTTCTTGTTCTGGATAATTTAGAATTTTGCGGTGTGCCTGTCGTAAATATTGCTGCTGTTTGAAGTAAACTTTAAATGCTCCTTTTATGGCAACAAAAGCAATTCCACCCTAAAATAAAAAGGAAAATTAGCTTTTTTATAATGCAGATTTACAGAAACATAATAATAAAAAGAATTTTATTTAGATCACAGAAGATATAGGTTTTGACACTAAACTAATTCAGATGACCGCAAATGAAATAATTTTCCTTTTCTACTAGGAGATGAGACAGGGAGAGAGAGACTACACGCTGTTACTATAGGTAACAGAGGACAGAGATGCGTTCTCCATTATCCTTTCTGACTAGTCTTTCTTCCATATAATTCGACATATACTTTGATATACAAAGAAGAATGCTAGGGCACTATGTGCACACTGCCACCAGAGGGGAGAAGTGGGAATAACAATAGTAGCAAACAATATGAGTGATTACTATATGCTAAAACTTATATAATCCTCACAATAATCCTGAGGTAGCTATCATTACCATCACCATATTACAGGAAGAAAAAGTCCAGACATTTGCTTTAGATTTCATAGCAAGGCAATTTCTGTGATGGGATTTAAACCAGGCGGTCTGACCCTAGAGCAAAAGCTCTTCACTATAATCCCACTGGCAAGAGGGTCAGGTGTGATGATTCACACATATGCCAGGAGAGAAATCACCTACAATATAGTTCCAAAAGGCCTTAACTGCTGCAGTGGTTCTTCCTCTTTTTATTTCCACTCAAGCTATTGAATGATAGTGAGGCTGAAATAGAGTCTTAATGCATAGGAGTCACATACTGAATATTTACACAGTTGCCCATCTTTTAAAAATAAATACAGTTCATTCTCTTTTGCAAGGTAATATAAGTAATATAAAAGCCATCTTACCAAGATTGTCCTTTGTAAATTAGAGTTAACACTACTGAACATCAATTTACCAACTATTGTCGCAATAGTAGGAAAGACAAGGGCTCCACACAAGATTCGAGTAGCAGAGACGTGATCTGCTAAAGGATTAGCCTCAGCTGGAATTCGAGGAACAGGACAACCAATCCCTAGAGGAAAAAAATTCAGTGCATTAGTGCTAAGAAATCAGAGAGCTAGAATATCTTCAAACATTGCTAAAAAGGCATGTTATGGTTATTCTATAAGATCAATTTGGTATGCACTTTACAACCACAATTCAGGGCCTTACCTGGAAATATACTATTTAAAATTTGTAGTTTATTTGAGTATTTGCGCCATAGCCTAAGCACATAGTCCTCCCAGCGAATCATCTTGCCTAATATCAGCATGACAGGAATAGTAGGAAGTCCAATTAAAAGGAATAAAGGATCAGCTCTCTCCATAACATCTAGACCTTCTTTATGACCAACAACCTGTGAAACAGATAGCATGTTAGAATTCTTTCTTTTTCAAATGAAGTGTTGCATGTTAAGCTGTTTTTTAAATAGAAAATGCTTAATTTCAAAAGAATACGGAAAAAAAAAAGTTTTAAAAATAAGCTGGAAAGCTATCAATCCTGATTTATTTGTAAGAAATGTCTTAGGCGGGGCACGGTGGCTCAAGCCTGTAATCCCAGCACTGTGGGAGGCCGAGGCGGGTGGATCACGAGGTCAAGAGATCGAGACCATCCTGGTCAACATGGTGAAACCCCGTCTCTACTAAAAATACAAAAAATTAGCTGGGCATGGTGGCGCGTGCCTGTAATCCCAGAGACTCAGGAGGCTGGGGCAAGAGAATTGCCTGAACCCGGGAGGCGGATGTTGCGGTGAGCCGAGATCGCGCCATTGCACTCCAGCCTGGGTAACAAGAGGGAAACTCCGTCTCAAAAAAAAAAAAAAAAAAAGAAATGTCTTATTCAAGGGAAAAACAAAGTTCCCAAGCCATTTCTTTTTTTGTTTTTGTTTTTTGTTTTGAGCTCTAGAGCAGCCAAGTTCCCAAGCCATTTCATACCACACAGAAATAAAAAAGATTTTAAATTGGCTGACTCAGACTGATTACAATAGAGGGGCAGGAACCTCTGTTGTGGCTTCTATCCCTTTATCTGATTTGGTTAGACTGGGCTGTGGAACTGGAACATAATTCTATGTCCTATTTGTGTTCAAGAAGAACATTTGTTTTCCTTATCTTTCTTCTTGAAGATTAAGCATAGCCAGCCAAGGGGTAGGACTGGCCTTCAACAGATGGCTTGAAAGCTCATTTCTCTTTGGCTCTTTCTTCACTTAGTGGTATGTAAGATGGGGTGTGATGTCTCTGGATGGCTAAGAGTCTACTCTACATACCTAACTCTATTTAAGTGCACTTCCAAGGTCTAGAATTGAGGAACTGTAGTAGGAGGTCCAGTTTCGGTTACAGATCCCAGGCATTTTTCCCAATCCAGGAACTCTAGGGTACCTATCTATGAGAATAATGAAGCTAATAAAATCCTTTCCTTACCCTATCCAAGTTTGGGGGTTATTTCTCAATTGGTTTAGATACCAGAAGGCAAGAAGTACAAAATTGGCATTTGTGAATTTCTATCCTTCCCCTCTCTCCAAAATCCTTTTCACTTCCAGATCAATCTTGGCCTTAAATTTATCACTGTTTGTTTGTTTGTTTCTTGAGATGACGTCTCGCTCTGCTGCCCAGACTGGAATCCAGTGGTGTGATCTCGGCTCACTGCAACCTCCAACTGCTGGGTTCAAGTGATTCTCCTGCCTCAGCCTCCTGAGTAGCTGGGATTACAGGCGCATGCCACCATGCCCAGCTAATTTTTGTTTTTTGATAGAGATGGGGTTTCACCGTGTTGGCCAGGCTGGTCTCAAACCCCTGGCTCAGGTGATCTGCCCACCTCGGCCTCCCAAAGCACCGGGATTACAGTGCGAGCCACCACGCCTGGCCAAAAATGTTTTATAAAAATGTGGAGACGACCAAATTTGAGCTATGAATATAGTTCATATTTTCACTTGGTTAATTTATCGAACTAAGATGTAATATTAAAGAGCAGGAGGCCAGCCTCTTCCTAATGGTCAATAATGTCATCGAATTTGATATTCTTCTGTGTCTCCAGGTAGAACTTAACAACTTCCTATCTTGCATGTGGAAGGTGATCCTTTTGAGTTGTCCTAAAGTGAAATGGTCTGGTTCATGATATTTCATAAACCCCAATTCCACAATGGTAGCAAAAGTTGGCTGGCCCAGACGGTTTTACCTATAGATTTTCCAGTAAATTTATTTATGTTATTATGTATTAATTAATTAATTAACTTAAATTTGAGACCGAGTTTCACTCTTGTTGCCCAAGCTGGAGTGCAATGGCATCATCTCTGCTCACTGCAACCTCTGCCTCCCGGGTTCAAGTGATTCTCCTGCCTCAGCCTCCCGAGGAGCTGGGATTATAGCTATAGGCATGTGCCACCATGCCCAGCTGATTTTTTGTATTTTTAGTAGAAATGGGGTTTCACCATGTTAGCCAGACTGGTCTCAAACTCCTGACCTCAGATGATCCACCTGCTTCGGCCTCCTAAAGTGCTGGGATTACAGGTATGAGTCACTGCACCTGGCCAAGAAATTCCTTTAAAGAAAAAAAGGGTCTTGCTATATTGCCCAGGTTGGCTTTGTACTCCTGGGCTCAAGCAATCTTCCCACCTGACTCTCCTGAGTAGCTGGAACTACAAATGCATGCCACCATGTCCGGCTAGGAAATTATATTTTTAAATCATTAAAAATTTCAATATAATGATCATTTTAAAGTTATAACTAAATATGATTAAATATTCTCAAAGTGTTATCAAATACATTCAGAATGTTTGAAAAAACATTTTGTTGTGTTACGTGTACTTTTTTTGGGTTTAAAAATGTAAAGGGGCCAGGCACAGTGGCTCATGCCTGTAATCCTAGCACTTTGGGAGGCTGAGGTGGGGGGAATCACAAGGTCAGGAGATAGAGATCATCCTGGCCAACATGGTGAGACCCCATCTCTACTAAAAATACAAAACTTAGCTTGATGTGGCGGCATGTGCCTGAAATCCCAGCTACTCAGGAAGCTAAGCCAGAAGAATCGCCTGAACTAGCGAGTCAGAGGTTTCAGTGAGCTGAGATCATACCACTGCACTCCAGCCTGGTGACTGAGGGAGACTCTATCTCAAAAATAAACAAACAAACAAACAAACAAAGGAGAGTGAATATTCAGGTATAGACCAGAGCAAGAGGAAGTTTGTTCATCAGGGGTAGTAGCAAAAAGCTTGTAAGGTGTTTAAGAATAAGGAAACAAAGCCGGGCGCGGTGGCTCAAGCCTGTAATCCCAGCACTTTGGGAGGCCGAGGCGGGTGGATCACGAGGTCAAGAGATCGAGACCATCCTGGTCAACATGGTGAAATCCAGTCTCTACTAAAAATACAAAAAATTAGCTGGGCATGGTGGTGCGTGCCTGTAATCCCAGCTACTCAGGAGGCTGAGGCAGGAGAATTGCCTGAACCCAGGAGATGGAGGTTGTGGTGAGCCGAGATCGCGCCATTGCACTCCAGCCTGGGTAACAAGAGCGAGACTCCGTCTCAAAAAAACAAAAAACAAAAAACAAAAAAAAGAATAAGGAAACAAAAAGGAAGTAAAGGTTGGGCACTGTGACTCACACTTGTAATCCTAGCACTTTGGGAGGCTGAGGTGGGTGGATCATCTGAGGTCAGGAGTTTGAGACCAGCCTGGCCAATGTGGTGAAACCCAGTCTCTACTAAAAATACAAAAAAATTAGCTGGGTGTGGTGGAGGGTGCCTGTAATCCCAGTTACTTGGGAGGCTGAGGCAGGATAATTGCTTGAACCCGGGAGGTGGAGGTTGCAGTGAGCTGAGATTGCACCAGCCTGAGCAGCAAGAGTGAAACTCCATCTCAAAAAAAAAAAAAAAGGAAATAGGGCACAGAGCAAAGGTCCAGTAGCTCACTTTTTACAACTAAGGTGAAGAGATAACTTGTTCAAGCAAGTTAGAAGTGGGATAAGGCTCATCATTCACACATACATTCATTCAATGAATACTGATTTTTAGCTGGGGCTAAAATGGCAGGTTAAGCAGATGTCTTTTGGAAGTCAGAGAAAATCCAATCAAGCAAGTTTACAAATACGTATACTATGAAGAAATAAGGTAGTATAACAACTGCAGTACACCACCTGCTAAAATAGTCATGCTCAGGGGCAATAAATGAAAGGTGAATAAGCAACAGGCCTGATTTAATTTTGCCCATTACAAAGTCAGTCAACCTGTGTATAATCATATACATTCTGCTTTCTTGTCCCAAGATTTAAAAACATTATTTTTAAGACTTCAATTTTGGGGTGAGAGCCAGGAATTATATAGAATGTCTAAGAATTTGTTATCTATGTATAAAATAAAGGCCTGGCTGGGCACAGTGGCTCACGTTTGCAATCCAAGAACTTTGGGAGGCTAAGGTGGGTGGGTGGCTGGAGTCCAGGAGTTCGAGACCGGCCTGGGCAACATGGTGAAATCCTGTCTCTACAAAAAATATAAAAATTAGCAGGGCATGGTGGCATGTAAATATAGTCCCAGCTGCTCAGGAGGCTGAAGTGGGAGGATCATGTGAGCCCAGGGAGGTTGAGAATGCAGCAAGCTGTGACTACGCCACTGCACTCCAGCATGGGTAACAGAGTGAGACCCTGTCTCAAAAAACAAAATAAAGCAAAACAACAACAAAAAACAAATCTACAGAATTGCAGGTTTAGATAAAAAGGATTTTTTGTTTTTTCCCACAGAAGGGCTAAAAGCTAGATCTTTATATCTAGGTAGGCCTGTGGTTCACTGCTGCTGAAAGGCTAAGAGTTTTAACAAGGTCTGAGCCTTTAAAGCACTATTAGAATCCTACATTAATTAATTAATTAATTGAGACAGAGTCTTGCTCTGTCAACCAGGCTGGAGTGCAGTGGCATAATTTTGGCTCACTACAACCTCTGCCTCCCAGGTTCAAGTAATTCTCATGCCTCAGCATAGACAGTAGCTGGGAGTAAAGCCGTGTGCCACTATGCCTAATTTTTTCTTTGCATTTTTGGTAGAAATGGGGTTTTACCACATTGGCCAGGCTGGTCTTCAACTCCTGGCCTCAAGTGATCTGCCCGCCTCAGCTTCCCAAAGTGCTGGGATTACAGGCATGAGCTACAGCACCTGGCCAGAATCCTTTCATTTATTATTATTATTTTTTAAGGCAGAGTCTCTCACTCTGTCGCCCAGGCTAGAGTGCAGTGGTGTGATCTCAGCTCACTGCAACCTCTGTGTCCCAGTTTCAAGCAATTCTCCTGCCTCAGCCTCCTGAGTAGCTGGGGTTACAGATGTGCGCTACCATGCCCAGCTAATTTTTGTATTTTTAGTAAAGACAAGGTTTCACCATGTTGGTCAGGCTGGTCTTGAACTCCTGACTTCATGATCCACCCGCCTTGGCCTCCTGAAGTGCTGGGATTATAGGCATGAGCCACTGCACTTGGCCTGGTCAGACTCCTAATGAGGATGAAACAGTGATGAAATAACAGTTTTTTTAAAAATTTGAGATGGGGTTTCACCATGTTGGTCAGGCTGGTCTCGAACTCCTGACCTCAGGTGATCCACCCGTCTCGGCCTCCCAAAGTGCTGGGATTACAAGCATGAGCCACCACACCCAGCCAATAACAGTTTTTTTTTTTTTTACTGAAAATTAAGGATAAGTAAGTACTGTAATTAAGAATGGGCAATGCTAATGGGGGTTGTCTTTACACTAGAGGCAAAAGTGGGAACTAGGCTAAATATTAAGCTTCCACTGTTCCAGGATAAAATGTTCCAGCTGCCTCTGGGACCAGGCTTCACTTAAGGAGCCAATGGACAGGACTCCTAATGCTACTTCTTTGCTCTGTGGCACTGGACATGAAAACTCTCTAAACCAGTAAATTAAGAATTATTTATTTATTTATTTATTTAGAGACGGAGTTTCACTCATGTTACCCAGGCTGGAGTGCAATGGTGTGATCTCGGCTCACCGCAACCTCCGCCTCCTGGGTTCAGGCAATTCTCCTCCTGAGTAGCTGGGATTACAGGCACGCGCCACCATGCTCAGCTAATTTTTTGTATTTTTAGTAGAGACAGGGTTTCACCATGTTGACCAGGATGGTCTCGATCTCTTGACCTCGTGATCCACCCGCCTCGGCCTCCCAAAGTGCTGGGATTACAGGCTTGAGCCACCGTGCCCGGCCTAAGAATAATTTATAATAATAACAATAATCTAAACAAAAATTGCTGCAAGCATTAAATGCATCAGTGCTTAAAAAGCGTTCAAACCACTGCTGGGGAAAAAATAAATAAACTACTGTGTTGTCTTTTCAATAAAAATGTAAGAGGAAGGTCCTATTCAAGTTCCCCACAACTAAAAGGTATTGATTCTACGACAGGACCATGGAGAAGGAAAGGAAATAAATGAGAAAAGAACAGTGTTCTAATCCCTTAATTTGATTTACTTGTACTCCAGAGTTGTTAAGGAACCAAAGAAAAACAGTCGAGTGTTAAAAGGCAAACCCTAAACACTACTGATGGTGTGGGGGGCACATTCTCTATCATTTGTGCTCAGAAAGGTAAAAGTCATCTTCCCAATGCTCTTAAATCACACAACACCAACCCACCCACTCTCATAGCTAGTCTCATTTCTGGGCTAAAAAAAAAAAAGTCTTTTCAAGTGAGACAGTACATGTGAAGGTTATTTCTAAATGGTAACATATAATATATGTGTACTATAGTTTTTCTTCCTTGCTTATATCATTTCATTCTACCAATCTAAATTAATTCCTTTAAGGGTTAGCTGAAGACTTTTCTCATAATTTCAAATCAAATGAGCTTTCACTTTTACTGAATTAAATTGTTTATATAGTCTTCTGCCCTCTTCACATTTATTTATGTAACGTGTAACTGTTCTCCGGTGGTTTCATTTATGAACGTCTTGTCTTGGACATATCCCTTGATGCTGAGGATCAGAGTGTTCAATTTATTCCTTTTTTTTTTTTTTTGAGACAGAGTCTTGCTCTGTCGCCAGGCGCCAGGCTGGAGTACAGTGGCACAATCTCAGCTCACTGCAATTTCCATCTCTCAGGTTCAAGCATTTCTCCTGCCTCAGCCTTCCGAGTAGCTGGGACCACAGGCATGCACCATCACACCCAGCTAATTTTTGCATTTTAGTAGAGACAGGGTTTCAACCATATTGGCCAGGATGGTCTTAATCTCTTGACCTCATGATTTTCACCATGTCCGGCCTATTCGTGTTTTGTAAGACCCTCGCTAAGTGTTAACAAATCACACCAAAATGCTTCAAAATGCCAAAATGTAGCTGGTAGTAGTTTTTAGAGGACACAATGGGACACTTTAACAAGTGCCCCATTCATTATTTATCAAAATTCTTTCTTTTTCTTTTAACATTATGCCAGCCTAAAAGCCTTTCTTAAAAAAGAGCCATCTCACTTCCTGTGATCAATAAACTCTTAGAAAAATAACTCAATCTCATTTGCAAGATATAATCTATGTAATGTATTTGTATATTAAATAATGTATAATCTGCTCTAAGTTTCTATGTCTTTCTCAGTCTTAGTAAATCATCCTGAACCTCCCTCCTCAGGTGATGTATTAACACTCATTATTTGAACCGGTCACATAGAAGACATAAAGATGGGCGGGGCGAGGTGGCTCACGCCTGTAATCCCAGCACTTTGGGAGGCTGAGGCGGGTGGATCAACTGAAGTCAGGAGTTCGAGACCAGCCTAACATCGTGAAACCCCATCTGTACTAGAAATACAAAAATTAGCTGGGTGCAGTGGTGGGTGTTTGTAATCCCAGCTACTCGGGAGGCTGAGGCAGAATCCCTTGAACTCAGGAGGCAGAGGCTGCAGTGAGCCGAAATCATAAGAGCAAGACCCTGTTTCAAAACAAACAAACAAACAAAACAAACCACCACACACACACACACACACACACACACACACACACACACACAGATGGCTGGGTGCGGTGGCTTATGCCTGCAATCCCAGCACTTTGGGAGGCAGAGGCAGGCAGATCACCTAAGGTCAGGAGTTCAAGACCAGCTTGACCAACAAGATGAAACCTAGTCTCTACTAAAAATGCAAAATTAGCTGGGCATGGTGGTGCATTAGCTGTTTGGGAGGCCGAGGCATGAGAACTGCTTAAACCCGGGAGGCGGAGCTTGCAGTGAGCTGAGATCGCATCACTGCACTCCAGCCTGGGCAACAAAGACCGAAACACCATCTCAAAAACAAAAAACCAAACCAAACCAAAAAGTCCAAAGATTTATGAAACCCTTTAATGTGTTAGTTTCTGTGTAGACGCTGTAAAGGGAATACAGAAGCATAAAATGGACTCTGCTTTCAAGGAAATTATCTCCTAACAGGAAAAGGCCTAAAAACAAAACAAGTTTAATAGATAATCTATGTAAGAAATGTTACTTCATCAGTGCAGGATTAGCTGCCATTTGAGGAATAAAAATGTCATGAATGCAGACGAAGAAGGAATCACAGCAGGCAGGAGTTGCCTGTAAATTCTATGGAGGAAAACTAGCTAAGCCTGGAAGGAGGGTTTAGATTGGATAAGTACACAGAAGACTGGAAGGGCAGGTATCAGGTAGGGAGGGTGACATAAGCCAAAGGACAGAGGTAAAAAACTAAACAGCATAAGAATGTTGTTAACTACTACAGAGTTACTTGGGAAACACTTAACCAATCCAGATGCTGCTCTTGAAGACTACTACTTAAGGCAATGGAGATGTTAACCTAAGGAGTAAGATTATAAAGTATTATTTTAAGAGGATTCATTTGGAAGGATGGATTGACAGAAGAACATGAAGTCAGATAAACCAAGAAGCTCCCTTAGCCATTCAGGTATGATGAAGTGACAGGAAGTCAGACGGTAAAGACTGTGGAAAGGAAGCCACAGATGCAAAACATATCAAAATGGAAAAACTGCTTGGATTTGGTCAGTGGACTGAATAGAGGGCTATAAAATAGAAAGACGTGGCCAGGTGTGGAGACTCATGCTTGTGATCCCAGCCCTTTGGGAAGCTGAGGTGGGAGGATCACTTGAAGCCAGGAGGTTGAGACTAGTCTGCACAACATAGCAAAACCCCATCTCTACAAAAAATATAAAAATTAGCTGGGCATAGTGGTGTGTGCCTGTAGTCCCAGCTACTTGGGAGGTTGAGACAGAAGAATTGCTTCAGTCCAGGAGTCGGGCTGCAGTGAGCCTTGACTGTGCCCTGTGCCACTGTACTCCAGCCTTGGTGACAAAGTAAGGCTTTGTTTTGCAGGGGGTTGGGGAGGGGGGGGTGGGTGTGGAGGGGAGTGTTGAGAGGAGTGAAGAGTCAAATGTAATTCTAAAAATGTAGGATGAGTTGGGTGCAGTGGCTCACACCTACAACCCAAGCACTTTGGAACATTTTTGGGAGGCTGAGGCAGAAGGATCACTTGAGCCTAGGAGTTTGAGACCAGCCTCAGCAACACAGTGAGACCCCCCCATCCCTAGAAAAAGTAGCTTAGCGTCGTGGCACATACCTGTAGCCGCAGCTTCTAGGGAGGCTGAGGTGGATGAATCACTGAGCCCAGGAAGTTGAGGCTGCAGTGAGCCCTGACTGTGCCACTGCATGCCAACCTGGGTTATAGAGAGCAAGACCCTGTCCAACCCCACCCCCCCAAAAATTAGGATGTAAACTACAGATGGGAAAATAGGAACTGAAACAAAGGAATTATGATGGAGAATAAATTTAGGTTTCAAATGGAAGAAATGACAAGTTGATTTCAATAATTTTGAGTGTGAAGTCACAAGAGGTCATTCACAGAGAAGGGTCAAGATGCAACTGCAGCACTAGATTTGAGAAAAGAACAGGACAAAAGACCTGAACAAAAAAAGAACTAAGTTGATAGCTGGAAATCTTCAAGAAGAAGGTATAAAAAGATGAGTCAAGAGCTTGGGACTAAATTTTGAAATTTATGCCTCTCTAATCTTCAGCAGTAGTTATTGATTACAGCACTGTTTTTATTTTTATTTTGACCACTTATCCTCAAGTTCTATGTAGCATTTTTTTTTTTTTTTTTTTTTTTTTTTTG
>NW_022436998.1:3375077-3417715 GCF_009761245.1 Sapajus apella
CTCCTGCCTCAGCCTCCTGAGTAGCTGGGATTACAGGCACGCGTCACCATGCCCAGCTAATTTTTTGTATTTTTTTTTTTTTTTTTTTGAGACGGAGTTTCGCTCTTGTTACCCAGGCTGGAGTGCAATGGCGCGATCTCGGCTCACTGCAACCTCCGCGCCTCCTGGGTTCAAGCAATTCTCCGGCCTCAGCCTCCCGAGTAGCTGGGACTACAGGTATGCACCATCATGCCCAGCTAATTTTTGTATTTTTAGTAGAGACGAGGTTTCAACTTGTTGACCAGGATGGTCTCGATCTCTTGACCTCATGATCCACCCGCCTCGGCCTCCCAAAGTGCTGGGATTACAGACTTGAGGCACCGCGCCCGGCCTCTAATTTTTTGTATTTTTAGTAGAGACGTGGTTTCACTGTGTTGACCAGGATGGTCTTGATCTCTTGACCTCGTGATCCACCCGCCTCGGCCTCCCAAAGTGCTGGGATTACAGGCTTGAGCCACTGCGCCCGGCTTTTTTTTTTTTTTTTTTTGAGATGGAGTCTTGCTCTGTTGCCCAGGCTGGAGTGTAGTGGTGTGATCTACGCACACTGCAACCTCCACTTCCTGGATTCAAACGATTCTCCTGCCTCAGCCTCCTGAGTAGCTGGGACTACAGCCATGTGACACCATGCCTGGATAATTTTTATATTTTTAGTAGAGATGGGGTTTCACCATGTTTGCTAGGTTGGTCTTGAACTCCTGACTTCAGGTGATCCACCTGGCTTGGCCTCCCAAAGTGCTGGGATTGCAAGCTATGTGGCACTGTTTTAATAGCAAAACACTGGACTGTCTATCCACAAGAGACTGGTTGGTTAGCAAATGGCTGTTATTTTATAGACAGAAAGTTATGCAGATTTCTGCATGCTTATATGAAATGATCTCTAAGCTTCACTATGAAAAAAGGGAGTTACAGATAAAATACACTTCTTTTTGTGTAAAGAAAAAGTAGGGGAAAGAACATATTTAGAAAGAACATGAGAATATTATTTCTCATTCAAAATAATACACTTTTAAACGTTTAACAAAAAATGTCTTAATATCTTAATAGATCTTCACACCAAGTAATATCATTGAATAGGTAAAATAGTGAACCTGCATCACTGTCACCGCTCCATAAGTCACAGCTGTCCAATAGATAGAGCCGACCATTATTCCTGCTGCAGCAAATGGACAGGCTTTTGAGATCAGTCTATCTGCAAGATCCAAGACGTAAACAA
Organism: Sapajus apella; assembly: GCF_009761245.1. NCBI lineage: Eukaryota > Metazoa > Chordata > Mammalia > Primates > Cebidae > Sapajus > Sapajus apella. Next base: position 3,376,330 of record NW_022436998.1, read on the forward strand.
CTGGACCTATAATACAAAGAAGACAAGTAAAGGTTCAACACAGGGTGGATTTTTAAAATGACTTGTTTGATATTTTCTATAGATCTAAGATACCTTTCTCCCCACCCCCACAAACGACAAGGTCTCATTTTGTCACCTAGGCTACAGTGCAGTGGCATGATCGTAGCTCATTATAGCCTTGAACTTCTGAGTTCAAGTGATCCTCTTGCCTTGGTCTCCCACAATGTTGGGATTACAGGCATGAGCAACTGCACCCATCCTAAAATATTTTCATGAAGTTGGATGTTTTGATGCTTTAGAAGTAACTGTTATAAATTTGATGGGAACCCCGACTAGAATAGTTTAGAATTTCTCAGTCATTTGCACGAATAGCTAAGTATCATTTCATAAATTTTCGGAAATAGCCTTCTCAATTTTTTATATTTATTAATGAACCTAAAATTAGAGTCTCAAATACAGTTGCTTCTTATAAAGGAAACAGTCCTCTCACTTTCATCTCTTAATCATAATAGCCAACGTAGAATGAAATGGTCATTTCAGCTTGCTTTTTCCAACAAATTCCTGGCAACAATTAGATTCTCTCGTATTTGGTAAGAATATAATTTCTCTGACTTCACTCACTGCATACCTTGATATGGTATATAAAGGTAACCAGGACCATTTTCTTTTATTTACATAAAGTCGATTTATCTCTTTTTCATTTTCAATATGCTATATTTAATTGGTTATTATTCTCAAATTTCTTTTTATGATTATGAAGCCAGTTTTCATGGCATTCCAACAGCTGTATACATGTGCCAATTATGCTTCTATTACTATATGCTTACTCTGAAATCTGACTACTAGTTCCTTCTGGAAGTTATCTGGAAAACAAACATTTAAAGATATTCTCCCCCCCCACCCCAAAGACAGTCTTGCTCTGTCCCCCAGGCTGGAGTACAGTGGCACTATCTGGACTCACTGCAACTTCTGCCTCCCGAGTTCAAGCAATTCTCCTTCCTCAGCCTCCTGAATAGCTGGGACTACGGGTGCATGCTGCCATGCCAGGCTAATTTTTTGTATTTTAGTAGAGACATAGTTTCACCATGCTGCCCAGGCTGGTATCAAACTCCTGAGCTCAGGCAATCAACCCGCTTTGGCCTCCCAAAGTGCTAGAATTACAGATGTGAGCCAATGTGTCTGGCTCCAACATTTGGAGGTATTCTGACCACTACTAAGCCCAATATAATTTAGCTCCAGATTTTTCCAGAAAAGTGGAAGGGTCTCATGCCTGATTTAAAGCAAAGCAAAATATAACTGAATATCTAACTTCATATTTTTGAGTTGGGAGTCTTGTTGTGTTGCCCAGCCTGGAGTGCAATGGTGCGATCTCAGCTCACTGCAACCTCTGCCTCCTGGGCTCAAGTGATCCTCCTGCCTCAGCCTCCCAGGTAGCTGTGATTACAGGCACGTGTCATCACACCTGACTAATTTTTGTGTTTTTAGTAGAGATGGGGTTTCATCATGTTGGCCAGGCTGGTCTCGAACTCCTGACCTCAGGTGATCCACCCACCCGGGCCTCCCAAAGTGCTGGGATTACAGGCATGAGCCACTGCACCCGGCCCTAAGTTTTTTTAATTTAATTTTTAATTTTTGTTTTTCTGAGACAGAGTTTTGTTTTGTCACCCAGGCTGGAGTGTGGTGGTGAAATCTCAGCACACTGCAGCCTCTGCCTCCTGGGTTCAAGTGATTTTCCTGCCTCAGACTCCTGAATAGCTGAGATTACAGGTGTGAGCCACCAAAGGAATATGAAAACTTCTTAGAAATGTGTAAGAATTATTACTTACCTTTTAGGATCTTATAATCTAAAGGTCAGTGCTATATACAAAAACAGTTTATTTTCACTACGCAAAGAAATTAACATAGGAATCTAATGATAAAATAATTAAACATGTAAGAACAAAGCATCCATCTATGGAGCCTCTGATCAAGACTCCCTGCTGATCACTGGAGCCAATAATATCATTACATCATTGTATGAAAACAGACTATATATACATTGTAAAGTAGAGAGAACATTAGGGGAGATATTAAAGGACCTGTGATTTATAATACATATAGCATGTTTACTTATTATTGTCAAGCTCTAACTTACATAACATTTAAAACAATGATAAGGTATCTTTTGGGACCAAAGAGATGAAATAAGTCTAATTCAGTGCATACCAACTCTACATCTTCTAATAAATAGCATTTCTTGAGTGTCTACATGAGACTGTGAGCTGTGCCACAGGCATTACATGCATCATTATTTGACCACAGAATATACTGCTGAATTCTCAAAACATACAAATTTGCTGGGTTAAGTATATAACTCCCTCAGAAAGCACAATAAAAGTCATCTTAGTCACCAAAGAGCCCTCAAATGCTGGTATTAGAAGTTAAAGACTGTAGGTATATATAAAACCTCAGCACTTCAACTTTAATATCCTTGACTGATAATTCAATTTTTTTTCTTTTTTGAGACAGGGTCTTGCTCTGTTGCCCACACTAGAGTACAGTGGCATGATCATGGCTCACTGCAGCCTTGACTTCCCTAGCTCAAGTGATCCTCCCGCTTCAGCCCCCCAAATAGCTGGGACCACAGATACACACCACTATGTTCAGTTAATTTTATTTATTTAAAATTTTTTGTTGTAGAGACGGGGTCTCCCTGTGCTGCCCAGGCTGGTCTGGAACTCCTAGGCTCAAGCAATCCTCCCACTTCAGTCTCCCAAAGTGCTACGGTGACAGGCATGAGCCACCATGCCTGGCCTGGTAATTTTTTAATCAGAAAACTGAAGCCATAAGAGAACATTTAACGACCCTCTCCAGCACATATACCCATCAACCAATATTCCACCTATCTGAAGTCAATCCCCTCACTTACACACTAGATGATCCTAAGCCCTCACCAACTCAAGGCCACAGCTCCAGCAATCTTCTCTCACTCTTGTACATAATTTCCCCTTACTCTTTACTGGATCTTCATCAAACAAACTTGCTATTATTTGTGTTAAAAAAAAAAAAGTAAAAACAAATTCTTTTCTTGAGCCCTTTTGCCCCATGTTCATTTCATTGCTCCCTTTGCAACAAAATTACCTAGAATTGTCTCTCTCTCTCCTTAGTTTTGAACCCACTCCCCCAAAACTGCTTATCAAGGTCACTAACAACCTCCATTTAACCAAATCTAATCAATTTTCATCTTCTTTGGCCTAACTAGAACTGTTTTGAGACAGAGTCTCGCTCTGTCACCCAGGCTGGAATGCAATGGCGTGATCTTGGTTCACTGCAACCTTTGCCTCGTGGGCTTAAGCAATCCTCTGCTTCAGACTCTCAAGTAGCTGGGACTACTGGTATGTACCACCACACCTTGCTAATTTTTGTATTTTTTGCAGAGATGAGGTTTCGCCACGTTGCCTAGGCTGGTCTCGAACTCTTAGGCTCAAGTGATCTGCCCACCTCAGCATTCCAAAGCGCTGGACTTACTGGAGTAAGCCACTGGGCCAAGCTCAGAAAACATCTCTGGTTTTCTTTCTATCTCACTACTCACTCTTCAGTCTCCTTTGCTGTTTCTTCCTCTTTTTTTTCTTTTTAGAGATGGGAGTCTCACTATATTGCCCAGGCTGGCTTCAAACTCCTGGCTGAAGTGATCCTCCCATCTAAGCTTCTTGAGTAACTGGGACTACAGGTGTGTGCTGCTATGCCCCTTCCTCTTCTTCCTGACTTCAATGAAGCCCACCCTGCGAACCCCTACTTTGTCACATTCCCCATTTGATTACCTCGCCATATTTTTCTTTTTCCCAAAGCACTTATCACCTAACATACTCTAATTTACATATTAATTATGCTTCCACATATTATAACAGAGGTTGGGAAACTAGGGCTTGTATGCCAAACTCAGACAGCTGCCTGTTTCTGTAAATAAAGTTTTATTGGAACATGGGCACATGCAAAGTCTAAAATATTTACTATCTGGTTCGTTACAGAAAGGTTTGCTGATTCTTGCATTAGAAAATAAGCTCCAGATTGGGTGTAGTGGCTTGCGCCTGTAATCTCAGCACTTTGTGAGACCAAGGTGGCTGGATCACCTGAGGTCAAGAGTTTGAGACCAGCCTGGCTAACGAGGTGAAATCCTGTTTCTACTAAAAGTACAAAAAATTAGCCGGGCATAATGGTGCATGCCTATAATCCCAGCTACTCGGGAGGCTGAGAGGCAGGAGAATCGCTTGAACTCAAGAGGCAGAGGTTGCAGAAAGCCGAGATCACGCCATTGCACTACAGCCTGGGCAACAAGAGCAAAACTCCGTCTCAAAAAAAAAAAAAAAAGAAGAAGAAAAAGAAAAAAGGAAAAAAGCTCCAAAGGGAAAATGATCTGTTTTGATCACTGATCTATCCCAAGTTCCTACAACTCTCAAGTATTTGTTGAACTGAATTCTCTTGTACTTGGAACTACCTACTGATGGAGTAAAGCAATATATTCCTAAAAAAAAAATTCAAATATTTGAATGAAAGCAGAATTCCTAAAATATAACCCAACACTATTACTTTTATCTATCATGAACAGTGACAACCTACAGATGTTTAAATTATTTTTCTTGTTTTTCCTTGGAAGATCTCAGAAGGTTCTAACAAGCTCAGTTTTCTTTGTGAATCCTGGGTATGAAGTCTTTTGTATAAGAAAAAAAATGTCCATATTTCCTCTTTTGGAAATTTTCTACTCATCTCCTGTGTTATAGGCAAAAGATATACCAGATAAAATGGAGACACGGGTTGTATTTTATAGCACCTAATTAAAGTTTTTCTGACAAAATTCTGTCTTGGCTTTTGTCTTAAGTTTACTTTGTCTAAATCTCTTAAGGCTTTTCCAGACAGACTAGTCTAAAATTAGCTTAATATTTAAAAGAAAGGATAAATGCCTACTGTTAAGCATAGCATTAGAATAATAAACTGCCACCCAGGGGAGATATTTCTGAGAGCTAAAGATTATCTGGCAAGCTATTTGGTGAGTAAGAACAATCACTGAAAGCTTCTGGATGACAGTCCCTAACTCATACTCTTTGAAAGAAGCAGCTTATGTGCTACTATCTCATGACTTGGGGTCAGGGGTCATAAATTTATGAAAAAAGCAACATTACTAGATTCTTATTACTGTCAGACTACAACACAAAAAGTTATGAGAAATAGAAAAAGGGAAGACAGCAGCCTTTGAACACCTCAATTCTGGTGGGGAGTAAGAACTATAATAAACGTACCTTACAAGTTAAATATATAAGGGCATAAGAAAGTTTCAGTATTTTCAAAAGGCATTGTTGAATTTTTAATGCCTCAGTGGGTCTCGCCACTTACGTTTCCAATAGCACTGTATTTACGCAAGGAATGGCAACTGAAGAAGCTTTGTATAAATTTTGAAAATCTATTAATTTAAAGGGCACCAGAGAAGCTTGTAATTAACAGGGAAACTATTGCTAATTCTTTTGTATAATAAAGAGGCTTTTGTAAAGAGAATCCACTACACCCTAATATTCTGGGTAAATTCCAGTTTTCATGTTTCAGACCTGAATGACATCAAAAAGTGAGCTGAGAACTATTGGGGAAAGTCCATGTCTACTAAAAAAAAGAAGTAATCAGTTTTGTCTGGCAGACATAGCAAACCAAAGTAGATTTTTGCTGTCACTGTAATATAAATTAAAATTTATATTCTGGCTGCTAAAGGTACACGTGGGAAGTTCAGACGTCAATTATTTAAGTGCAGGTCGGTAATAATGTTCAACATTTGCTGACGTTGTTTATAATAATACCCAGAATTCCCAGATGCTAGTCAAGTGAAGCTGTTGGAGTGGAGAAGAAACAAATCTGTAACTGGTTATGATCGATTAGTTGTAAATACCAATACATTTGAACTGGCAGAGAAACTAATTCTACACTTTGTTGTGCCAAAGTTTCTAACACAGAACATGATTTAATGAGCATATGCAGGTGCTTTACAAGATAACCTGGTATAACTTCCTGAGAAGACAAGTTCCTCTTGTTAAGTGGCCAATAATTTATAAAAGAGATTCTTCCATCTGCTTCCAGCAAAGAATAAAAAAAAAAAAAAAAAAAAAAAAAAAAGATTCAAAAAACAAAATAGACTGCTCACGGAAGCCACTCAAGTTCCCAGGTTTTTTTTGTTTGCTTTTTGCTTTGCATTGAACCGACTGTGATCTAGACCAAACCCAAACGTCAACTTTCTTTGTTTCGAGACAGAGTCCTGCTCTGTTGTCCAGGCAGGAGTGCAGTGGCACGATGGCAGCTCACTGCCATCTGTGCTTCCTGTGTTCAAGTGATCCTCCTACCTCAGCCTCCCAAGCAGCTAGGACTACAGGCACATGCCACCATACTCAGCTAAGTTTTGTATTTTTAGTAGAGACGGGGTTTTGCCATGTTACCCAGGCTGGTCTACAACTTCTGGCCTCAAATGATCCACCTGCCTTGGCCTCCCAAAGTGATGGGATTACATGTGTGAGGCACTGTGCCTGGTCCCCAAATGCCAACTTTTTAAAGTTAAGACACCAACCCTATTTTCAGAGCCATCCAGAAGTGCAGATTTTTGAGGCTGCTGACAGTTTAACAATATAAGCTTTTATCCTTGCTCCGAGTCTTTTTGTTGCACGCCTGGAATGTCCTGACCCTACTTTGCTTAAATCTGTATAAAAACCCAACTTCTCAGCAAAGGCTAACCTAACCTGATAGAGGCTAATTATCCCACCCTGTCCATGTCCCATGAGCCTTCCTTTACATACTACCCACAAAATACACTTACCCCTTTGCTTGTGCATAATGTTAGTACTTTATGTTCTTGTTCAATGTTTGTTCAGTTGTCTCAATATCCTTTATGTCTGTCCATGTCAGCATCATCTTAGACTGAAAACTCCCAGGGGGCAGGGGCCATGTCTGTTTAACTCGTTTTGTACAGTGCCTAGGATAGAACCATGTACAGATAGGTGCTTAAAAAATGCTTTCTAATGATGATTGGCATCACTCTCAAGGACTTTCTAAGGTCACAGCTATCTCAGCACATGGTACTTGGCAGTATCGGGCACTTCAGCCTGTTCTACAAGGCACCGCAATATAATAGCACAGGACCTAGCCACAGTACTCTGTGGCAAGTACTTGACTCAATTTGTTTTAAACAGACACTTTAAAGAAAAAAAAAAAAAGTATTAATTATATGGTCCCAAGCCAACAAATGTGAATTTTATTGCAAGTAATACAACAAACTTGATTAAAAGTATGTGGGAATCCTAATGGGATAGTAAAGAGTTTTACCTCTTTCTCTAGCATTTCCCACTGTTTTAAATACTATACTTTGGAGGCTAGGTACAAGAACCCCAGACAAGCTTACATAAGTTTCATCTTTGATTGACTACTCTGCTGACAGATTTTACCATCTCTTTGTAAGAACAAACATCCTGCAAACTTAGGCTGTAAGTTACTTTGCTTAACAACAAAAGGTTAATCATTAGATTGTAAAGAAGGGATATGTTCTTGGACAACATTTTTAGATAACTAAGTTAATTATATATACATACACACACACACATATATATATATATATGAAATGGTATCTTGGTATGTTGCCCAGGCTGGTCTCAAACTCTTGGCTTCAAGGGATTCTCCTGCCTTGGCCTCCCAAAGCGCTGGGATTATATGCATGAGACCCATGCCTGGTCCAAAATAATAGTATCTGACCAAAAAAAAAAAAAAAGCCCCACAAACAAACCAACTAACCCTGAAGAATAAAAGGTTTAAGGTCAAAGCAGATGAGTGATTATATCTATTACATAACTATATATGCCACATCTATGTATTTATATACTATATTTCCATGATTAGTCACTGAAGATCACCACAGTAGTTCCTTATGATTACATAATTTGTGCCAAGGGAAATTTTAAATTTATGTTCATAAAAGAATAGCCTACAGAATACTTGTGAGCTATAAAGTCAACTACTATTTATTAAGCACCTATTATAAATACATTTTACTATGTATTAAAATAAATGTAAATTATATTTAACACACTCACTGCTGCCCCCAACGAGTCTACAATCTAGTTAGGGACAAGCAATATACACAAAACAACTGAAAACCTTTAAGGCAAAACTAATAAATATATGATAATATGGTACAAACCATACAGATAAATGTTAAGAAAATTTTAGGTAAGGATTATAGAGGGGGTAAGGATACAAAGTTTTTAAATTTTTTTTTTTAAATGAATCTCGACCTAAACTTGAAGTCTTTGATGTGAAAAGAAGGCCAGTACCAAGTGAAGAACGAAAAGCACAACTGAATCAAGGTAAAACCAAGCAGGGCATGCTAAGAAGAGCGTTCTAACTGGAAGTGAAAGACTTTGTTGAAAAAAAAATCACCACCACCCAATCATCCTTAATTAACAAATAACAATAGCTGACAGCACTAATTATGCACATACCACATATATACCAATTAACTATGTAACACATTGTCTTTTTTTCTTTAAACATATATGTTTTCACATTTTCCATGATGAGAATATAATTATTCTCATTAATAAGAAAAACTGTATTTCAGAAAAGAACGATGAGTTACAAAATTCAGGTAACCGTTACCCTGAGGGAGGCAACCTGACATTACCACTGAATTTTCTTCCTCCCTGTGTATAAGGAAGTTGTATATTAGGCTCATTAGACAGCAACAAAACAAGGTGGGTAAGGATTAGGTTAAGTCTTCTGTGTGAATTGGGACAAAGTACCATCTCTACGCCTGAATTTCTGCATCTGTACAATGAAGGCGTTATGTATAACAGTTTCTATAAAAATTAAAATAATTCATATGAAGCTCTTAGTACTTAATGTTATATAGTAACAATCTGTGTTAGCTATTATTTCTTCCAGTTCTAAACTGTATGGACACCCCAAAATGGCAAACAACGTTAAACATGATAGGAGAGTGGAGTGGAAGGCATAATCAAAGGCCGGAGATGTCTGAGAAAAAACTTGTGGTATATAGCTCTGGAATAAAAATAAAACAATTTTAGGAAATCCTCAGGTGAGAAATAAAGAATAGATGCTCTTTTCCTTAAAGATCTAGGACTAAAAGCAAAGGAAGGAGTAAATGGAGCCAAGAAATCTGGAAATATAAAGGGAGAATGAAGACATCAGACTTAAGAAATTTAGATTCTGTAAAGGGCAGTTATTCTCCCCTCCTTTTAAAGAAAGATTGTATACTTATGTTTTGGACCTTTTTCAGCTAACTGTATTCATATACAGTATGTACCCAGAAAGCCTAACACTGTTGAAAGATACTTCTTAAAATTAAACTACTTTTAAATCTAAGAGGGCAAGGCCAAATGTAACCCAGCAGTAAACACAACAAACTCTTACTCTGAAGGAATCCTAGTCATTTGCCTCATAAGAAGGTATACCAATGAGGGCTACAAAAGAATAAATGAGTTCTCTAACTATAAACTTTGACAAAAATTATTCAAAGACTAAAATCCTATGGAATAGGTCTTAGGTTTTAAAATTTTTCTTTATTTTGATCATACATAGGAACTTATATATAAAGCAAAGTAAAAAGAAACATTTCTCTGAAGACTAAGCGTAAATATCACTAGAAACTTCTATTAATATGGATAGAGTACTTGAGTTCTTAAGTCCCTATTTGTTTTTCAGGTAGTGGAATAAGCCAGTGATATGTTTATGAGCAGGCAGGAAAGAAATAGGTTTGAGTTCATGTGAGTGACAAAAGGCCGTGTGGCTAGAGGAAAAACAATGCAGAGTATTTTTAATGGAATAACTGATACCTTGGACTGTCTGTCAAAAATGTAAAATCCCCATAAAATTGAAACCATGCAGTTTTAAGTTTGGGGAAAATATATGTCTTACTGTATAGTACCCTTTTACAATCTAAGTATTCTTACTTTAAAATGGTTTAGCCACCTCACTGATAAAGAAATGTGTATTAAAACTACAATAAGCTATCTTTTCTTACTTAACGGACTGGCTAAAATCTTAGTTTGCTAATATATCCTACTGGCAAAGCATGAGGAAACAGGCACACTCACATATTGCAGGTGGATACACAAATGGTTCGCGCCTGTAGAAGGAAATCTGGCAATATCCAGCAAAATTCTATGTGCAATTTACCCTCTGACTCAGCAATCTCTTCTCGATTGATAATAACATAAATATTCTAAGCCAATAAATGGAAAAAGAAAGAATAACAATGCTTTGTATTACTTAATGAAACAACAGATCTAGAGGCAATGAATGATAAATTATCAATCTCTGCTAAGACCATTAGGTGAAAATGAATAGGAAACTTTACTGAATGGATCAGGCTGATAACGCCTTTACCCACTGATCAGTCTTATAAAAAGAAAGACATTAGGTGTCTTGTGATGTGATGCAATAAGAAGCACATAAACTATCAAATATATACATATATATATTTGGTTACAGGTATATCTGATAGTTTATGTGCGCATGCATATATACATATATATATATATATATATATATATATATGGCAACCTCATTGAGAAGATATAAGTATCTATTTACATAAAATGCAGGGGATAGGGCAACATATGAAACAGTCAAGTGTTTGTAGATAATGACCATAACAAAACCCAGGAAATGAGAAATTCTATCATAACAAAAAAAAAAGGGAAAATGTCTAATATAACTCTAATCAGAGTTCTACAAGATAAGAATGGAAAGAATGGGGAGAAGCAATATCTGAAGAGATAAAAGCCAAGACTTTTCAAGAATAACCACTTAGGTAGAGAAATAGAGCATAAAACTTAAAGGAAAAAGTAGGACAAACAGAATGCACAAAATTTGATAATAAAAATCCAACTCTATCAGTATCACAATAAATGTAAAACAGAACCCAAAAGAATTAAAAGGATGAGAAGAGATAAACAGGGCAAAGTCAATACCCCCATTGAAAAAGCTGGCATAAAAGGGCAAAAAAAAAAAAAAAAAGTTAACTTTACTGGGGAGAAAAGTGGCAAACCCTACATCAGCCAAATAATCAAGGTCATTATCACCAGTAATGATTCACGGAGGTGTTATGTTCCTTTGATATGATGTAATGAAAATGGCACTTTGCCTCTGTGGTCTTCTTTCCTAAAACTTGTAACTCCAAGAGACAATGAGAAAACACCAGACAAATAACAATTGAGGGATATTCTACAAAATACCTGATCAGTACCCCTCAAAACTGTCAGGGTCATCAAAAACAAAGAAGTCTGAGAAACCGTCATAGTCAAGAGGAGTATAAGGAGACATGACTAAATATAAGGTATCTTGGATGAGATTCTGGAACAGAATAAAGACATGTGAATAAAGTATGGACTGATTGATATTGGTTCACTAATTATAACAAATGCACTATACTAATGTAAGATGTTAATAGCAGATGAAGCTGGATGTGTGCCATACGGGAACTTTCTGTATTATCTTGCAATTAGTCTGTAAATAAATTGTTTTAAAATAAAATTGACTGCTACTCAGGAGGGTGGCTTGGGCCCAGAAATTTGAGGCCAGCCTGGGCAACATAGTGAGATTCTGTCTCAAAAAAAAAAAAAATTTTTTTTTAATTAAAAAAAATCTGAGGCCAGGCACGGTGGCTCACGCCTGTAATCCCAGCACTTTGGGAGGCCGAGGCAGGTGGATCACGAGGTCAAGAGATCGAGACCATCCTGGTCAACGTGGTGAAACCCCGTCTCTACTAAAAATACAAAAAATTAGCTGGGCATGGTGGCGCGTGCTTGTAATCCCAGCTACTCAGGAGGCTGAGGCAGGAGAATTGCCTGAACCCAGGAGGTGGAGGTTGCGGTGAGCCGAGATCGCGCCATTGCACTCCAGCGTGGGTAACAAGAGTGAAACTCTGTCTCAAAAAAAAAAAAAAAAAAAAAAAATCTGGTGTATTGATTTGCGGTAGCTTTAAAGTTAAAAAAGAAAAAAAAGAAGAAAAAAGATAAAAAATCTGGTGTAGGTACGTTATGTCTATCATTTATTATCATGTCTATATTATACATAAAGACAAAAAGGTATTATTTATGGATAAAACAGTCACTAGAGATAAAAGGTTCAACTCACCAGGATATTTTATTGCTAAACCTGAATGGTTAGGTAAATAAGGGATGGCTTGTAAGTCTTTATTCCTCATACGAAATTAGGATATATTCCTTTTCCACAAATGAAATATTTGATAAAAAAAGAGAAAAAAAAATACCTGAGTGAGCACTCTGCTGAGCTTTGATCAATGCTAAGACAGCAGATATAATTAGTTCTGCATATTGATAGCAGCATGTTGGCAAATGCAATGGGGAAGCAGGCGCTCCAATACACTGTTGGGAGATTAAATGGCTATAATCTCTACAAAAGCCAATTATAGGATATCTATTATGTTATAAATGCACATACCTTTGACCCAGTAATTCTATTTCTAGTCATTTACCTTACAGATGTATTTGCACATATGCATAAAATTATTTTCCAAAGTTGTTTATGAAAGTACTGTCTGTCAAAGATTGGAAATAAGCCAATATGTCCATCAATGGAAGAGTGATTAATTATATAAGTAATAATTTATGTATGTACACAGCTGTTTTTGTAAAAAGCTCTTTATCCAAGCTGACTACTTTTAATAGAAAAAAAAAAAAAGCCTCTTTAAACAAAAAAAAAAAGGTTCTACAATATACTGCTAACAAAAAAAAAGTTTAAATAGGTTCTATAGTATGTTAGTCTAGAATACTCAATACATAACCTAATTGTGCTGGACATTCTATCTGCCTCTCCAGGTTTACTCCTTATTATTTCTTCATCCTGCTTTGTGTATTTGGTGACTGATCAAAGAAAGTGCATCTTTCAGGCAACCTTGCCCTCTAGCTGATGTGTTCAAATAACAGGAGAGACCAGAATATCAGAGAATGGTAAAAGTGTTAAAGTTTTTTCCCTTGTTCCCTCACTGCAAATAGTTGCATTCCTCTATGAAAGATCACAGGTTTTATTAAGGAGCTCCCTCCCTCTGCTAGAGCTCTTGTTAACAGCTCCCTTCCCTTGTACTATCAGATCTAAAAGTGGTAACAGTTTTCTATGGTTGCCAATCCCTGAGTACTTCCATATCCCTTGTCGTTCCTTTAACTCTCATGTTTGTAGATTTTGTGTTAAGTGTAGAGAGAAAGGGAGAGAAGAAGGAAAGACAGAGAAGAAAGATAGAAACAAACTGCAATGAAATACCAGAAATTTATAATAATAGTTATAATTTATAACCAAGTAAGAAAACTTACTTGGCATCACGGCTGGCAGACATGGTAGAAAGACTTTTCATTAAATATCCTACTGTATCTCATGTCTTTGAATTTTTGACCATGTCAATGCCTTACCTGGGGGAAAAATATAAACTTAAACATCAAATGAATTAAAAAACAACTGCTTATTGTAGTTGCTCCATCTTCTCTTTGATGTATTTGCTATTCCTTTCCATTTTGAGCAAAGCAAATATCAAGAGAAAGAAAAGAGAATAGGCAATTTGTTACTGCAAGCACCTAGCTATCATTTTGCTTCTTGGCTATACACTTCTCTTTTAATTCTATTGGTACCAATTCATAAAATTTTTGTTACTTATACATCATTTGTGTAATTTATTAACAAATTAATTCAAATTCACAATATCCCTATTAGTTCTTATGGTACTTGAAACTACTTATCCATATGTGGCCTAGTAGCTGACTCATTGAGGGATAGTAACAAGAAATTTGTCAATGTAAAATTCTGGCTCCTTGCTTTATTTGCTGGAAGCCTATGGGCTTCCATTACATAAATCTGCTGAGTCTACTTCTTATCTATAATATGAGGACAACATCTATTATGCAGAGCTTTTGAGAGGTTTAAATAATATAGGCAAAGTGATCAACATAGTGCCTAGAATAAAAGAGAGAATGGAAGAATAGGCAAATAATAGGGGCCTATTAGCAAATGATAGCTACTGATATTACCATTGATCTTAATAAAATATTGTAAAATAAAATAGTTACAACTATTAATTTTATATCTTAGATGCTCTAGGAAGGTTTCTCCCAGGACCGGTCCTATTCATCCCTAGTGAACAGCTTTCCCTTCTAAGCTTTTACACTCCACTTAACATTTGACAACTACTTTTTGAGGATGGTTACTGGTAAACTTCTACACAAGAAGTTTCAATAAAATAAAAGCAGCCAGGCACAGTGGCTCATGCTTGTAATCCCAGCACTTTGGAAGCCCAAGGTGGGTGGATCACTGGATATCGGAGTTTGAGACCAGCCTGGCCAACATGGTAAAACCTCATCTCTACTAAAAATACAAAAAATTAGCCAGGTATGGTGGTGCACACCATAATCCCAGTTTCTTGGGAAGCTGAGGCAAGAGAATTGCTTGAACCCGGGAGGCGGAGGTTGCAGTAAGCCAAGATTGTGCAGCTGCACTCCAGCCTGGGCGACACAGCAAGACTCCATCTCAAACAAGTAAATAAATAAAAAAATAAAAAGCAAAACTGTGCAAAAATTTAACTTGAAAACTTAGAATTTACTCTTAATGAGATTTAAGAGAGCAAGTGGCTATAGGAATATCAGTCAAGAGAATTGTATGACAAAATTTGCTATTAGAAACAAAAAAGGATATTTTATAACAGTAAAGAGACAATCCAACAGAAAGACATAACAATTACAAATATGCACACTTAACAGAGCCCCAAAATAAATTAAGCAAAGATGTATGGAACTGGAGTAACAGACAATTTAACAATAATTGGAGACTTCTATGTCTCTCTCTCTCTCTCTCTCTCTAACACAGGGTTTCACTCTGTTGCCCAGGCTGGAGTGCAGTGGTGCAATCACAGCTCACTGCAGTGTCAAACTCTTGGGCTCAGGCAATCCTCCTGCCTCAGCCTCCTGAGCTAGCTGAGACCACAGGCATGTGCTACCATGTCTGGTTAAACTTCAACAGCAGAATATATGTATTCTCAAGTGCACATGGAACATTCTCCAGGATAAACCTATGTTAGGCCATTAAAAGTCTTAATACATTTAAGAAATCACACAAAGTAAGCGCTCTGATCACAATGAAATAAAATCAATAACAGAAGGACATCTGGGAAATTCACAAATACGTGAAAATTAAAAACCACAGCCTAAATAATCAGTGAGTCAAAGAAATCACAAGAAAAATTAAAAAATATTTTGAGAGAAATGAAAACCCAACGAAAATTATGATATACAGCTAAAACAGTGCTTAAAGGAAAATTTATAGTTGTAAATGTCTACATTAGAAAAGAATAAAGATTAAGAAAATGAGAAGTAAGGAGAAAGCCCAAGACATCTGACAAAGAACTGTTAAAGGTAAATATCCAAAATATCCAAAGAACTCTTAAAGGTAAACAATAAAAATACTATCCCTCTGATTTTAAAAATGAGCAAAAGACTTGTACATCTCATCAAAGATGATATATAGATGGCATATAAACATATGAAAAGATGTTTCACAGACCAGACGTGGTGGCTCACGCCTGTAATCCAAGTACTT
Organism: Sapajus apella; assembly: GCF_009761245.1. NCBI lineage: Eukaryota > Metazoa > Chordata > Mammalia > Primates > Cebidae > Sapajus > Sapajus apella. Next base: position 3,391,948 of record NW_022436998.1, read on the forward strand.
TGGAGGTCAAGGTGGGCGGATCACCTGAGGTTGGGAGTTCAAAACTAGCCTGACCAACATGGTGAAACCCCATCTTAAAAAAAAAAGATGTTTCACATATCACTAGAAAATTGCAAATTAAAATGATATACCACTATACATTTATCAGAATACACCCCCTCACTCCCCCCCAAAAAAAAAACACTGGCAAGGATATGGAGCTACAGTAACTGTGAAAATGCAGTTAAGTAAATGCAAAATGGTACATGGTACAGCCATTGCTGGTGAAAATGCAAAATGGTACATGGTACAGCCACTTTGGAAGACAGTTTCAAGGCTTCTTACAAAAGTAAACATACTTGTATCATACAATCCAGCAATCAAGCTCCTTGGTATTTACCCCAATGAATTAAAAATTTATGTCCACACAAAATCCTGCACAAGGAGGTATACAGCTTTATTCATAACAGCCAAAACTTGGAAGCAACCAAGATGTCTTTCAGCAGGTGAATGAATAAACTGTGGGACATCCAGACAATGGAATTTTAGTACATTCAGTACTAAAATAAAATTATCTATCAGGCTACAAAAAGACACAGAGGAAATTTAAATGCAGTTACCAAGTGCAAGACAATCTGAAAACGCTACATACTGTATGAATCCAACTATATGACACTGTGGAAAAGGAAAAGCTATGGAGAAAGAGATGTATGGTGGGCAGGGACTCAGGGAAGGGAAGGATGAACAGACAGAGCATAGAGGATATTTAGGTGAAACTATTCTGTATAATACTATAATGGTGGATACATGTCATTATACAGTTGTCAAAACCCAGAATGTATACCACCAAGAGTAAACCCTAATGTAAACTATGGACACCTTGGGTGGTAATGATGTGTCAACATAAGTTCATTGATTATAAATGTATCACTCTGGTGCAAGATGTTGACAGTGGGGAAAGTAGTGACCATTCTGCATGTGGTGTGGTCAGAGGTGGAGACTGGCATATGCAAACTACGTACTTTCTGCTCAATTTTACTGTGAATCTAAAAACACTCTAAAAAGTAAAATCTATTTAAAAATAACAAAAACAAGCCAGGCACGGTGGCTCATGCCTGTAATCCCAGCACTTTGGGAGGCCGAGGCAGGTGGATCACCTGAGGTCAGGAGTTCGAGACCAGCCTGACCAACATGGTGAAACCCTGTCTCTAAAAAAAACAGAAAGAGGAGCTGGGTGTAGTGGCATGCACCTGCAGTCCCAGCTAATCAGGATGCTGAGGCAGGAAGATCACTTGAACCCATGAGTTCAAGGCTGCAGTGTACTATGATTGCATCTGTTAACAGCCACTGCACTCTAGCCTGAGCAACATGGCAAGGCTCTGAAAAAGAATAAGAAGGGGGCCAGGTATGGTGGCTCATGCCTATAATCCAAGCACTTTGGGAGGCTGACCGCGGCAGATCATGAGGTCAAGAGATCAAGACCATCCTGGCCAACAAGGTAAAAGCCCAACTCTACTAAAAACACAAAAATTAGCTGGGTGTGGTGGGGCTCGCCTGTAGTCACAGCTACTTGGGAGGCTGAGGCAGGAGAATCTCTTAAACCCGGCAGGTAGAGGCTGCAGTGAGCTGAGATTGCCGCAGTGAGCTGAGATCGCGCCACTGCACTCTAGCCTGGTGACAGAGCGAGACTCTGTCTCAAAAGAAAACTTGAGCTCAGGAGTATGAGACCAGCTTGGACAACATGGCAAAACCCTACCTCTATAAACAAAATACAAAAACTAGGTGGGTATGGTGATGAGCACCTGCAGTCTCTGCTACTTGGGAGGCTGAGGTGGGAGCATCACTTGAGCCCAGGAGGTCAAGGCTGCAGTGAGCTGAGATTGTAACACTGCACCCCAGCATGTGACAGAGTAAGACTCTGTCTCAAAAAAAAAAAAAGACAGATCTGAGGTCATCAAATCTACGTTAAGGAACAAGAAAGAGAAAAGTAAACTAAACCCAAGCCAAGCAGAAGGAAGGAAGGACATAAAGATTAGAGTGGATAAAAATGAAACAGAGTAGAAGAATAAAAGAAAAAACCCTGACAAATCATTAGCTAGACTGACCAGAAAAAAATGAAAAGATTCAAATGACTAAAATCAAGAATTAAGGAAGGGGCATTATTACCAATCTTAGAGAAATGAAAAGGATTAAGAAATACTATAAATAACCGTATGCCAACAAATGAGATAATGATGAAATGAACAAATTCATAAGATATAAACTATCAAAGCTAATTCAAAAAGAAATAGAAAATCTGAATAGACGTAGAAGTAATGAGACTGAATTCGTAATCAATAAATTTCCCATGAAGAAAAGCCCAGGATCAAATGGCTTCACTGCTCCCAAACATTTAAAACACCAATCCTTCATAAACTCTTCCAAAAATATAAAAGAGGGATCACTTCCCAACTTATCCTATGAGTTAGTATGATTCCAGTACCAAAACCAAAAATATCACAAAAAAACTACAGACCAATATCCATTATGAGTACAGACACAAAAGTTCCCAACAAAGTACTAGAAAACATGACCAAGTGGAATTTATCCCAGGAACCCCAGGCCAGTCTAATATGAAAATCAACTAATGTAATATGCCATAATAGAATACAGAACAATAGCCACATGATTATCAATAGACACAGAAATAGCATTTGACAAAACCCAACACTTTTTCATGACAAAAGCCCTCAACAAATTAGGAATAGAAGGAACATCCTCAACCTGATAAAGGCCACCTCTGAAAAACCCAGTTAACATACACTCATGTGTTACTCAATGACGGGGATCCATGCACAGGGATAAATGTGTCGTTAGGCCCTTTTGTGGTTTTGTGAATATCAGAGTAGATATGGTATAGCCTATTTACACACCTAGGCTATATGGCATATAGCATACTGCTCCTGGCCTACAAACCTGCACAGCATGTTACTGCACTGAATACTGTAGGTAATTATAATAAAATGGTAAGTATTTGTATTATTAAACGTAGGAAAGGTACAGCAAATGTATGGTATAAAAGATAAAAGATAGTACACCTGTATAGAACACTTACCATGAATAGAGCTTGAAAGGCTGGAAGTTTGGAAGTTGCTCTGGGTGAGTCAGTGAATGGGTGAAGAGTAAATGTGAAGGCCTAAGAGACTACTATATACTATTTTTTTTTTTGAGACAGAGTCTCATTCTGTTGTCTAGGCTGGAGTGCAGCTCCTTGCAACCTCTGCCTCCCAGGTTCAAGTGATTCTCCTGCCTCAGCCTCCCAAGTAGCTGAGACTACAGGCATGCACAAACACATGTGGCTAATTTTTGTATTTTTAGTAGAGACGGGGTTTCACAGTGTTTGCCAGGATGGTCTCGATCTCCTGACCTTCTGATCTGCCCGCCTTGGCCTCCCAAAGTGCTGGGATTACATGCATAAGCCACCGCGCCCAGCCAGTCTTTTCACTAATAACTATAGCTGTAGTGCACTGTACTTGATGTTTTGGTCAATAATGGCCACAGTGGTGGTCCCCATAAGATTGCAATCGAGCCAAAAAATTCCCATCACCTGGTGACATTGTAGCTGTGGTAACATAGTAATGCAATGCACTATTCACCTGGTTGTGGTGATGAAGCTGTAAACAAATCTACTGTACTGGCAGTCATATAAAAGTGTAACCTAAGGTCACATGCACACAAATGCTCATTGCAGCACAGTTTATAATAGCAAAGACTTGGAACCAACCCAAACGCCCACCGATGATAGACTGGACAGGGAAAAGGTGGCACATATACACCATGGAATACTATGCAGCCATAAAAAACGATGTGTTCGTGTCCTTTGTAGGGACATGGATGAACCTGGAAACCATCATTCTCAGCAAACTGACACAAGAACAGAAAATCAAACACCACATGTTCTCACTCATAGGCGGGTATTGAACAGTGAGAACATATGGACACAGGGAGGGGAGCATCACACACTGGGGTCTGTCAGGGGGAAATAGGGGAGGGACAGCGGGGGTGGGGAGTTGGGGAGAGATAGTATGGGCAGAAATGCCAGATATAGGTGATGGGGAGGAAGGCAGCAAAACACACTGCCATGTGTGTACCTATGCAACAATATTGCATGTTCTTCACATGTTCCCCAAAATCTAAAATGCAATTTAAAAAAAAGTGTAACCTATAATAGTTATGTGCAGTGTATCATAGTTGGCAATAAATGACTATGTTACTGGTTTATGTATCTACTGCACTCTATCATTACTTAAAAACACTTTTTTAAAAAATTTAGCGACAGGGTCTCACTGTATCACCCAGGCTGGAGTGCAGTGTCATGATCATAGCTCATTGTAACCTTGAACTCCTGGGCTCAGGTGGTCTTTCTGCTTCAGGCTCCCAAATAGCTGGGACTACAGGTGCATGCTACCAAACCTGGCTATTTTTTGTAGAGACACTTTCTTGCTTTGTTGCTCAGGCTGGTTTCTCTCTTCTGACTTATAGTGACCTTCCTGCCTTGGCCTCCCAAAGTGCTAGGATTACAGGCATGATCCACCATGCCCAACCACTTTTTATTATTTCAGAGTATACTTCTTCCACTTAAAAAAAAAAAAAAAGTAACTGTAAAACAGCCTCAGGCAAATCCTAATGCCCAGAAGAAGGCATTATTCTCATAGGAGATAGCAGTTTCATGTTTGTTTTTGCCCCTGAAGATCTAGTAGGACAAGATGTAGAGATGGAATACAGTGATATTAATTGATGATATCACCTGAGTCTGTGTAGGCCTAGGCTAATGTGTATATCTGTTTCTTAGTTTTTAACAAAAAAGTTTAAAAATAAAAATGTTTTAAAAAAATAAAAGCTTATAGAAAAAGGATAATAAAGTTTTGCACAGCTGTACAATATGTGTTTTAAGCTAAGTGTTAATACAAAAGAGTCTAAGTTAAAAAAAAAAAAAATCTCTCTCTCCTAGCTGGGATCTCAGTACCTACCACCATACCTGGCTTTTTTTTTTGGTATTTTTTACAGAGATTGGGATTTGCCATGTTGCCCGAGCTGGTCTTGAACTCCTGGGCTTAAGTAACCACTGGGATTACAGTCGTGAGTTCCTAGCATTTTTTTTTTTTTTTTTTGAGACAGGATCTCACTCCAATTAACCAGGCTGGAGTGCACTGGCATTATCTTGGTTCACGGAAACCTCTGCCTTCTCGGGTTCAAGTGATTCTAGTGCTGAAGCCTCCCAAGTAGCTGGGACTACAGGTGTGCTCTTACACACAGCTAATTTTTTGTATTTTTAGTAGAGATGGGGTTTTGCCACACTGCCAAGGCTGGTTTTGAACTCTGGGACTCAAGCAATCTGCCTGCCTCGATCTCCCAAAGTGCTGGGATTACAGGTGCGAGACACCCCAGCCAGGGATGTCTACTTTTGTCACTTCTATTTAATACTGTACAAGAGGTTATAGCCAGGGCAATTGGGCAAGAAAATGAAATAAAAGCATTCAGATTGGGCCGGGCATGGTGGCTCACACCTGTAATCCCAGAACTTTGGGAGGCTGAGGCAGGTGGATCACCCGAGGTCAGGAGTTCGAGACCAGCTTGGCCAACATGGTGAAACCCTGTCTCTACTTAAAATACAAAAATCAGCTGGGTGTGGTGGCACATGCCTGTAATCCCAGCTACTGGAGAGGCTGAGGCAGAAGAACTGACAGAACCCAGGAGGCAGAGATTGAAGTGAACTGAGATTGCCCCACTGCGCTCCAGTCTAGATGACAGAGTGAGACTCCATTTCAATTAAAAAATAATAATAATAAAAAAGCATTCAGATTGGGAAAGAAGGAGTAAAACTATCTCTGTTGGCCGGGCGGAGTGACTCACGCCTGTAATCCCAGCACTTTGGGAGGCTGAGGGAGGCGGATCATGAGGTCAGGAGTTTGAGACCAGCCTGGCTAATATGGTGAAACCTTGTCCCTACTAAAAATATACATATTAGCTGGGCTTGGTGGCATATGCCTATAGTCCAGCTACTTGGGAGGCTGAGACAGAAAAATCTCTTGAACCTGGGAGGCAGAGGTTGCAGTGAGCCAAGATTGTGCCACTGCATTCCAGCCTGGGTGACACAGTGAGACTCCATCAAAAAAAAAAAAAAAAATCTCTGTTCACCAATGACATGATCTTATATTAGAAAATCCTAAGTAATCCACCAAAAATCAGAATTAAGGAAGTTCAGCAAGGTCACAGGATACAAGGTCAAGTTACAAAAATCAATTGTTGCTGATTCTCTTTCAAGAGAAAAAAAAAAAAAACCCTATAGAGTTAAGAAAACAATTCTATTTACACAATAGTATCAAAAACAAACAAAACATTTAGAAACAAATTTAACAAAAGAAGTACAAGACCTGCTAAAAACTACAAAACAATGTTGAAAGAAGTTAAAGAAAATAAATCTTGTCTGGGTGTGGTGGCTCACACCTGTAATCCCAGCACTTTGGGAGGCCAAGATAGGCGTATCACTTGGAGTCAGAAGTTCGAAACCAGCTTGGCCAACATGGTGAAAACCCGTCTCTACAAAAAATACAAAAATTAGCCGGGTGTGGTGCGCATGTCTATAATCTCAGCTACTCAGTAGGCTGAGGCAGGAAAATCGACAGAACCCAGGAGGCAGAGGTTGCAGTGAACCGAGTTCACACCACTGCACTCCAGCCTAGACAACAGAGCAAGATCCATCTCAAAAAGAAAACAAAAAAAAAGTAAAAGAAAATAAATCTAGTGTGAATCAGTCCCTTGAGAGTTAAGATCTCTCGACCTTTTTAGAGATGCTCTCTTCTGAATTCTTCTTCCTAAACAAGGTTATTACCAAGTCTCAAAGTTTATGGACACTTTTTATTTATAAAACAAACTTTGTTCAGTTGGTACTCATGTTTTAAAGCAGTGCTTTTAAAATTTAATGTGCAGGGCGCGGTGGCTCAGGCCTGTAATCCCAGCACTTTGGGAGGCCGAGGTGGGTGGATCACGAGGTCAAGAGATCGAGACCATCTTGGTCAGCATGGTGAAGCCCCGTCTCTACTAAAAATACAAAAAAAATTAGCTGGGCATGGTGGCGCATGCCTGTGGTCCCGGCTACTCAGGAGGCTGAGGCAGGAAAATTGCCTGAACCCAGGAGGCGGAGGTTGCGGTGAGCCGAGATCGCGCCATTGCACTCCAGCCTGGGTAACATGAGTGAAACTCCACCTCAAAAAAAAAAAAGAGAAAAAAGGTTTAATGTGCATAGAAATCACTCACTGATCTCATTAAAATGCAGATTTCATGGTGGTTCTTGCCTACATTCTCAGCACTCTGGAAGGCCAAGGGGGTCTGAGAGGGGGATCCACTTGAGGCCAGGAAGTTCGAGACGGGCAACATAGTGATTCCCCTTCTCTAAAAAGAAAAAAAAAATTAGCTGGGTACGGTGATACATGCCTGTAATCCCATCTACTTGGGAGCCTATGATCACGCTGCTGTACTCCAGTGTAGGCAACAAAGCAAAACACTGTTTTTTAAAAAAAAAAGAAAAAAGAAGAAGCAGAATTCTATTCAGAAAAAGGGAGGTGGTGTAAAGGTGTGTTCTGCATTCCTGATTACCCTCAGATGATGCTAACGTTGCTGGTCCTCAGATCGTATTTTGAGTAGCAAGGTTTTAAGCAGACGTATATATACAACTAGGCTAACTCACTAGAAAAAAGCAAATGGTAACATGGTGGCAAAAAGTGAGAAGGATAAAACTGATGAATCCTGTTAAGTTTTTCACAACTGAGCACAATAAGTAATTCCCTATTAACAATGAAGAACACACACTTTTACTACCTCTTCATTCCTGCCGTGACTAAGTACCAGAAAAGATACAGAACTGGCCAGCTAGCGAGCCAGACTGGGAGTAAATCCATTTGAAAAGTTAAAAAAAAAAAACACACAAAATCTGCTCCACAGAGATCATCCCACAGAATATTAACCATCACTACCTTTCCCTCTCTGTATCTTGTGTCTTTTATTCCTTCTTCTAGTCAGTGTTTATCAAGTGTGTTTGGGGACCAACGGCACTCCCTGGCAATCTATTAACTGGTCTATAGGCAGTTTGAGAAAAAAGTGATAAAAGTTTTGATTAAAACCTTTCACAAATTTGAGAAGATTATGACTTTCACAGAAATCCTTTTAGGTTCTTTAATGCTGTTATACTGTAAGCACCACCCAAGCTTTCCACAAAGATAAGAAAAGACTATCATAATAAAATGAAAAGGAAAGGACTGACATACTTCCACAACCTGTGAACTGTTTACATTGGTTAAATACATATTTTGTTGTTCGTATCATATTGTGTTAAATCTCAAATTTAGGGAAATGAATCAATAGTTCAAAAGAGTAAAAGGAAAAAATTGAAGAGTAAAACTGAAAAATAAAAATACATTTAACTCAGAATGCCATAAATGATACCAGTATGATTTTATAGTGAAGACTGAACTTAGAATGGGCTGTGACTGGTGAACTAGGAGTGATTACTCTGTACTAGGAGACATCCTTGTTCCCACTGTACTGTGATACAGTATTAAATAGGGACAAGAAGCCACTGAAGTGTTCACATCATTTTCAACCACTCCAGTAAACCAAGCAAAGTCTCCACTATGAATTCTGTCACTAAAACAGCAAAATAATAGTCAAAGGTACTTCAACTTTTTTTAACAAAACAGGTTTAACTACTGTCAGCTGGAAAATTAATGACAAACACGCTCAGACGGAAACAAAACAATCTACCGGCAAAATTCTATCATCAGATGACACTACTGGACGTTATGTGCTATGCGTGTTATACAGAGAGGAAGAACAATTACTATCACGGATGCATGCTCTTAAGTATTTTGTTTTATGGCTGCATGAAGCCACTAGTGTACAGAGTATGAATCAACTCTTAGCATATACAACTGTAGTATGTTAATCAAGAAATACAAGCAACTTTTTAAGTTTTTACAAGAATATATTTTCTTTTTAACTAACAATTATTTTTGAACCTTGACTTGAAGAGTTGTGCTGGAATCAGCATGGCTAGAGCACTAGCTTTGTGGGCAGCAATGAAGAGCCCACCACCTGAAAGCCAATTCACACATGGCTTAATTTACAGACAACCGCTGGCTTGAGTCATTGTTAGTAACTGCATGGAAAATTGTGAATATAATTAAAATTGTAGCCCTTGAGCAGATAACCTTCAGTATGTTAAGAATGCAGAAGCAGGCTGGGCACACTGTGGCTCACGCCTGTAATCCTAGCACTTTGGGAGGTCAAGGTGGGTGGACTGCTTGAGCCCAGGAGTTTAGAGGCCAGCCTGGACAACATGGCAAAACCCCATCTCTGTTTGGGGAAAAAAAATAAAAAAAATAAAAAAAAATAAAGACTTTTTCTGTTTTGTCAAGAGGAAATATGCTAACAATACCTACTTGAAGGATACACGTTTTTTTTTTTTTTCTTTTCTTTTTTGAGATAGAGTCTTGCTCTGTTGCCCAGGCTGGAATGTAACAGTGTGATCTTAGCTCACAGCAACCTCTGCCTCCCAGGTTCACACAATTCTCTTACCTCAGGCTCCAAAGTAGCTGGGATTACAGGCTCCTGCCACCACACCTGGCTAATTTTTGTATATTCAGTAGAGACGGAGTTTCACTATGTTGGCCAAGCTGGTCTCGAACTCCTGATTTCAGGTGATCCGCCTGCCTCGGACTCCCAAAGTTCTGGGATTACAGGTGTGAGCCACTGTGCTCAGCATATATTCATTTTTTTATAACACTGATGATGTCATTAAAACATATCTATGATTTTAAGTGGCTAACTCAAGTGCCATACCTCTATGACAGGCAGTATAGTGATTAGCTTGAACATATCATTTCAGGGTAAAATTATAATTCTCTTTTTTTTTTTTTTTTTTTTTAAAGATAGGGTTTCACTCTGTTGCCCAGGCTGGAGGGCAGTGGCACAATCATAGCTCACTGCAGCCTTGAATTCCTGGGCTCAAGTGATCCTCCCACCTCAGCCTCCCAAGTAGCTAGGACTTACAGGTGTGCTCCATATACTTGGCTAATTCTTTTTTTTTTTTGTAGAGACATGGTTTTGCTATGTTGCCCAGGCTGGTCTTGAACTCCTAACCTCAAGCAATCCACCCACCTCAGCCTCAAAAGTGCGGGAATTACAGATGTGAGCTACCATGACTGGCTACAATTCTTTTTTGTTGTTGTTGAGACAGGGTCTCACTCTGTCTCCGAAGCTGGAGTACAGTGGTGCAATCACAGCTCACTGCGGCCTCCACCTCACAGACTCAGGTAATCTTCCCACTTCAGCCTTCTGAGTAGCTGGGCCTACAGGCATGTGCCACCATGCCCAGTTATTATTATTATTATTTTTTTGTAGAGATGGAATTTCACCATATTGCCCAGGGTAGTGTCAAGCAATCTACCCACCCCAGCTTCCCAAAGTGTTGAGATTATAGGTGTGAGCCACTGTGTCAGTCACAATTCTTAGTAACAAAATATGCAGACTAAATCATGATACAAATGGCTTAACCAAAGAATTTTGCTCTTTTCTAACAACTAGGTAGACTTGAAATCATATTCAATTACTGCACTAAACCTGAAAACACAGTTCCTAGAACTGAATTCAACCAAAAGGACAGATCTACACATTGCCATCTCCCAAATTAAAATGTTCACCTTTCCTGTTGAGTGCCATGCATTTGTCAACTTGATGTAGTTTTCAATGAGAATTCTTGTGATAATTTTTGTGTCCATTTGAATATCTAAAACATCTAAAAGAAATACCATATACTTGTTGATTTCCCCAAATCTATAATTCAAATATGGGGCTATCTAAAAACTAAGAGCAAGAAAAGAAATCGGTTAAATAGGAAACCTTAACTTGGACTTCGGGTCTTTCACCATATTAATGGTGGTGAAATTAATGTGGTGAAAGACTGTAGCAATCATTGCTTTTTCAGATAGTGATTTAAAAAGACTGCTTTGATCTTACAATAAAAACGTTTTGGATTATTCTTCTGTGTTTATCTAAAATCAGTGGTATGCATTGAAGACCCATCACGTGGTCCACAAATTCCAAATGTTTGAAAACAGTACTTTCTCTACTACACTACTTTTCTTTCATAGGAAGCGATCATTTTTTCCTGTGCATGTTAGAGAAAAACAGACAACCATGGAAATTTTGTTTGCCCTTATTAATCTTCTCACATTAGAAAAGCACTTCATTATCTACATTTATGTCGCCTCATTTTCAAAAACATTGGTTTGATTTCAGTATGAACAGCACTTATAAAAAACAATGTATCAGGCCGGGCGGGTGGCTCATGCCTGTAAACCCAGCACTTTGGGAGGTGGAGGCGGGCAGAACACGAGGTCAGGAGATTGAGACCATCCTGGCCAACATGGTAAAACCTGTCTCTAAAAACAAAGAAAAACACAAAAACAAAACTTGGCATGGTATAAACACCAAGCCAAGAGATTGACACCAATTTGTAACTGTATGGCTGTAATGGAACAGGCTCACTCAGCCTCAGCCTTAGTTATACTGCTGCTAAAGAAGCAGTCTGTTATACTATTTTTCCCATGCTAGTTATACTGCTGCTAAAGAAGCAGTCTGTTATACTATTTTTCCCATGCTAGGCCTGTTTTCCAAGATCTTTGGTTATTTCTTATTTGCCACTTCATAGAAAAGGGACAGCGGTATTTATTAAAGAAAGCACACATATTGCATTCCAAAGATGAGTTTAACTTCATTTCTTATTAAATCTTTAATGTCTCTACTTTTATTACTTAACAGGAAGAATTAAGGAGATGTATTAGAATATACTACTGCTTTCTTTCTCTTACACCAACTGTCTCCAGAGAATTAAGCTAAGTCAGCTTTTTATTATAGCTTTGTTACTCAATTATATCCACACAAGTATGCAAGTTCTCTATCAAATAAAGACAGTATACAGACTAATGGATAAATCTGGGGATATATTAAGGATACTGTAAACTGTTAGCAAAACAAATAAATGTCTCTGACATTCAGAGAGGAAACAAAAGAAAGAGAATATAGAAATTTACACACACACACACACCCACAAAACCAAACAGGTGGGTCATTTTAAAATAAACGAGACCATAAAGCTACGTAAATGTATCTGTGTTGTTTTTAAAGATATTCTTACCCAACTTTGGAAAAACTATTAGGTATTCGGCATTGCACTGAGGACATGCCACTCTGGCTGTACTATTTCCTCTTTGCTTTTCATCCACCCAGCGTTGTAGACAGGCTTGGTGAACCCATTTTGTAGATCCTCTGCACCTGCATGGTCTCACCCATTCAGCTGTTCTATCATCTTCATCAGTAGCAAAACAAACCCAGCAACTTCTGTAAATTAAAAGAGAAAATGACAACATTTATCTGTAGGACTCCAGCCTCCTCTATACTACAGCTCTTACTTAATGGGATAAGCCTACTATGTTGTATTATATAATCTCTGTCCTATATTAAAAGACTATGGAGACAAAACAACCAATACATTCCCACTAGAGCAGTTTCTACCTTTTCTGTTTTTCCTTGTCTTCCTCTACAGACTTTTATGTTTTCTGAATTTTGTTTTTATGTAATCTCTATCTTTTCAGTAATTCTTCACCTTCTCTAATGAACCAGAGTGTAAGAAGACATGCCTCAAGCTGCTTTTGTTTTATAAGACCTAATAATTCTTTCATGAATAGTAAGCACAGTAATATTTTAGATTCAGCGTTCTCCCAGTTCAACAACACCAATCTCTTGTGCTTGAAAAAACAAAGTATTACACAAGTGATTTTACATATGGTCTCATTCCATTTTCAGCTGAGGAAAAGAAAAAACCCATTTCTCTTTCTGGTAAAGTATAAATACATGAGAAAAAATATTATGTTTTCAAAAAAGCACAAAGGAGATAAAGATATCACTTTTTTTTTACGATAGCAATATGATAAATTTGGGTGTATATGCTTGAAGTTTGAAATCTACAAGTATCAACTCTGGGATGCTTATGTTAATAAAAGTAAAATTCTATCGAGATGGGTAATTTTAAAACATTTTCCCACTTTGCTTTTAAGGGTACTTCATGAAGTCTAATTTTTTTCTTATGGAATAAGGTTGCAATTCCTCAGTTTTTCTCCCAATTGACACAAGTTTTGACATCGATTTCCATTAGGGCAAATACAGTTGAATTCAATGAGACCATTCTTTCCTTCCCTCCATTAAAATATGTACTAGTGGAAACAACTGCTAATTAAAGCACGTTACCTACTGTGCACTTTTCACTTAATTGGATAAGTGGCTTCTATCAGAACAACTAGCTTAACTATGCTCAGTGGGAAAGACTATATAGTCAGGTGTTATAGATGGGTGAGGTCTCCAGTCCTTGTGGAACAACATGAATTTCAATTGTGTGATCCAATTAAAATTTTTCAATTCTAACAGGAAAAAAGTTGAACTAAATCCATGGCAACGGTATTTAAAATTGTGGTTTTATTCAGCTTTAAAATTCAGTCAGGTTTCATAGGATCTAAGCAAAATTAGAACGCAGGTAGCATTTGTTTAGCATTCTGACCCTTCTGACCCACTTTAGCTAAGCTGTCTGGGCATTCACACAGTCTTATGATTGTCCAAAAATACCTTGTTTTTTTTTTTTTTTTTTTTTTTTGAAATGGAGTCTCACTCTTTTACCTAGGTTGGAGTGCAATGGCGCGATTTCAGCTCACTGCAACCTCTGCCTCCCAGGTTCAGGCAATTCTCTGCCTCAGCCTCCTGAGCAGCTGGGATTACAGGCGTCCACCACCACGCCTGGCAAATTTTTGTATTTTTAGTAGAGATGGGATTTCACCATCTTGGCCAGGCTGGTCTTGAACTCCTGACCTCATGATCCACCCGCCTCGGCCTCCCAAAGAATATCTTGTTTTTTTTAAAAAAAATGTATCGTCATAAAATATACGTAAAATTACTACTTTAGCCATTTTTTAGGTTTATAATTCAGTGGCAGTAAGTATATTTATACTGTTGTGCAACCACCAAGGCTACCCATGGTAGGACTGGGTTTTAATCTATGATTTTTGCATAAAACTTCAATTGCTAAGTATACTGGCACATAGACTGGTTGAGATGTTGCTAGTATATATTTTTCCCTACAACTGAGGTAACTTTGTGAACATATTTGTATACATCTACGAAATGGAATATATCATTTTAGCAACAAAATATTGGCAGAATATCTAGACTTTTTATTCTCATACTTTATTTCAGCACATATGTAGCTAAGTATGGCTATGCTGGCATTACTAATCAGTATTAAGGTGAATCAAATTTTAAATTAATTCAATTTCAGTCATTAGAAAAATAAAATACATCTACTCATACAACCTTAGTACTAGGTTGAATCAACTGAAATAGTTTACATTAATCTGTTTTTAACCTAGAGAAATGATAGGTCAAATTTCATATTTCAATCTAATGAGAATACTTGCATAGCTATTATATTCCTCATAAATTCTAGATAAGGTTTATTTTCCCCCACCATTTTATTATGAAAAATTTCAAACTTTCCAAAAAATGCTGGAAACTGTTCAGTGAATACCCATATAACCAACATTTAGATCCTATAATCCTTATCATTTTGCTATCTTTCCTTTCTCACACATCCATCCACCTTTTTTTTTTTTGCTGCATTTCAAAGTTGCAGGCATCAGTATATTTCAGCCTTAAATACTTGTATGGCTTTACTTTTTAGAACTTACATTTAAAGCATACACTTTCAGATTTTTTCTAATTAATTTCACAACTACGGTAAATGAGATAGTTGAATGATGATTTATAGTGGGAACTTATCAGGAGTTAAGCTTTCAGTTGAAAGAGCAATGTCAGATGTGTGTGAACCAGAGCAACTCCATCTTGAATAGCAGCCGAATAAAATGAGGCTAAAACCTACTGGGCTGCATTCCCAGATAGTTAAGGCATTCTAAGTCACAAGCTGAGATATGAGGTCAGCACAAAATAGAGATCATAAAGATATTTCTGATAAAACAGATTTCAGTAAGGATGCCAGCTAAAACCCACCAAAACCAAGATGGCCACAAGTGACCTCTGGTCATCCTCACTGCTACACTCCCACCAGCGCCATGACAGTTTACGAATGCCATGGCAATGTCAAGAAGTTACCTTACATGGTCTAGAAAGGGGAGGCATAAATAATCTACTCCTTGTTTAGCATATCTTCAAGAAATAACCACAAAAATGGGCAACCAGCAGCCCAGAGTCTTACTCTGTCACCCAGGCTGAAGTGCAGTGGTGCCATCTTGGCTCACTGCATCTCTGCCTCCTGGTTCAAGTGATTTTTGTGCATCGACCTCCCAAGTAGTGGAATTACAGGGTGCCTGCCACCATGCCCAGCTTATTTTTGCATTTTTAGTAGAGATGGGGTTTCACCATGTTGGCCAGGCTGGTCTTGAACTCCTGACCTCAAGTGACCTGCCCACCTCAGGCTCCCAAAATGCTGGGATTACAGGCATGACCCACTGTGCCCAGTCACATGCAGCTAATTAATTTTTTTTTTTTTTTTTTTTTTTTTACAGACAGGATCTCCTTATGTTGCCTAGGCTAGTCTCAAACTCCTGGGCTCAAGTAATCCTCCTGCTTCAGCCTCCCAAAGTTTTGGGATTACAGGCATGAGCCACTGTGCCTGGTCAAAAATGTTATGTTATAAAGAATTTATTAACTGGCCAGGAGCGGTGGCTCATGCTTATAATCCCAGCACTTTGGGAGGCTGAGGTGGGTGGATCACCTGATGTCTTGGAGTTCGAGACTAGCCTGGCCAACAAGGTGAAACCCCATCTCTACCCAAAGTATAAAAACTTAGCTGGGTGTGGTGGCGGGCATCTATAATACCAGCTATTCGGGAGGCTGAGGCAGGAGAATCACTTGAACTCACAGCAGTGGAGGTTGAAGTGAGCTGAGATAGTGCTATTGCACTCCACCCTAGGCAACAAGAGCAAAACTTCTCCTTAAAAAAAAAAAAATGAAACAAAAAAGAATTTAACTGATTTATGATCTTACTAGGTATTTAAATTTAACCCATCCAGTATGGAAAGAATACTAGTCTGTGAAATGAGGGCTGAGCAAAGAGGAAATTAAAGCATGTAAAAATGGTCACATGAATGTCTTTAGGCCAATATCAGCATATAAGATAGTGCGATTAGTCTTAAGAGCTGAAAAAAAGGAGGGGAGGACACACACATGATAAATACTCTTTCCTTATTTTTATTATGAGATAGGTCTGGCTATGTTGTCCAGGCTGGACTCCAATGAAACTCCTGGGCTCAGGTGATCCTTCTGGCCCAGTTTCCTGATTACCCAGAACTGCAGGCATACAGTCTAGCTTCCTGCCTCCCCACTGCCACCACTTTTTTTTGAGACTGAGTCTTGTTCTGTCACCCAGGTTGGAGTGCAGTGGCGCAATCTTGACTCACTGCAACCTCTGCCTCCCAGGTTCAAGCTATTCTCCTGCCTCAGACTCCCTCAGCCTCCCAAGTAACTGGGACTAAAGGCATCCACCACCATGCCCACTAATTTTTGTATTTTTAGTAGAGATGGGGTTTTACCATGTTGGCCAGGTTGGTCTTGAACTCCTGATCTCAAGTGATCCACCTGCCTCGGCCTCCCAAAGTGCTGAGATTATAGACATAAGCCACCATACCTGTCTCCTACTCCCTTTTTTAAACCTCTGATAGACTGACCAGGAACATCACCTGAGAAGGTCTTATAATTATGCTTTCCCTTTTTGCTATTCCATACCCTACACCTCCCACTCTATGTAATTAATCTATTTCAACTATTTATTCCCCAATTCTCCACCTCCTTCCTTTTAAGACGGAGAAGAACTATTTGAAAATGATGCATTTACAATTTCTCAAGATCTCAGAATGGAGGGGAGACTAGAAATTTGATGTTTAATGTATATACAAGTCCTCTTACTATCTAGGAGCAAACAGTATCCCACACTTTCTATGGAAAATCATTCTTCCCTCCAACATCAGCCATGTATGTGGTTTAGGCAGCTCATGTTGTAACCAACCCCAGAAACCCTAACATTGGCCACAGTAACCCATCCTCCAGACTACATCATTGGGAGGCTGGGCCCCTAAAGCTGGTCTAGTGAACCTCAGAATTTTTGCTGGGAAAAGTGGTACACAGACTTTTCTCTTTTGCTGGGCTTAGAGGCAGAGAATGTGAGGCTATTGCTGCCAGGAGAGTCACCAACTAAGTGGAGCCTTAATAATCCAGAGGAAGTAAAGGTGGAAACTGGCAGCATTGTTTGAGACATGGATCAAGCTGTGTTGTGCCTAAAGCTAAATATATTCTTGTACTGCTAACTCACATAAACCAGTAGATTTTTGGGTTTTTTTGGCTTAACCAATTTGCATCATCACACAAGTCATGTGCAACCAAAACGATCTTGATACTGTGTTGGGTACTAAGAGATGGCCTCAGTACAATCACAGAATGTAAACTCTAAAGAGTTTTTATTATTTTTGAGACAAGGTCTCACTGTTGCTCAGGCAAGAGTGCAGTGGCACAATCACCGCTCACTGCAGCCTAGCCTCCTGGGCTCCCGTCATCCTCCCAACTCAGCCTCCTGAGTAGATGGGACTAGTCTTCCGTTTTGTCTTTTGAAATGGAAAATAGCCAGTTAATTATTAGCCAAAACCGAAACACTCAAAGTCCACACCCAAGGAAAGAGGAAGCTGTAATTTCTCACCAAACTAAGAGTTTCTCCTTAAGTATTTCTTTCCCTGTTGTTTTCTCCAATCCTCTCAGAACTCAGTCCTCAGTGTGATGCATAAGCATCACCTGGGAACTTATTAGAAACGCAAATTTTTAGGCCCTGCCCCAGACCAACAGAATTAGAAACCCTGGTGGTACCCAGCACTTTGTTTCAATAAGCCCTTCAGGTGATAATGATCCTGAAAATTTGAAAACTTCTGCTCTAGCCATTCTTCTTTCCTTTTTTCTGATTTCCCCTTTGCAAATATTCTTAACTCACCGTAACATAGAAATGAAATTCCATTTTATGCTCACTCTAAACATTTGGTTTTTAATTTTAAATAATACGTAAAATGCTGAAGGTATTTTTTCCTAAGGAAACAAGGTTAAATTAATTTGGGGAAAAAGATATTGTGAATTCAGGATATTCTAGCTGGTTAAAGAACCTGGGCTTTGGAACCAGACTGTGTGGGTTCAAACCCCTGCTAACTACATAGGTTAAATGATAGAATCTCTTTCACAGAGGTATTGCAAAACAGGGGTTCTTAATCTGGAGTCTATGAAAAATTTAGGAGACAGGGATTGGTAAATCTGGATGAGGGGAGAAAAACCATTACATGTTTATTTTTGCTAAGCTCTAAATAAAATCTAGCTTTTCTTCAATAATGAATGCAAGCAAACCACAGTAATATTAGCTGTGTAGCAATTAGAAATTAGTATAGCAACCAGAAATTTTCATATTACTTTACAGCTGTGCAGGTCCCAAAATAACATTTAGCTCATTATAATTTGAAATTAGTTATCAGGTCAACCAATAAATCCTATGTTTTAATGTATTAAAGCTCATATTACTATATTAGAATTTTAATATTTTGATAGCTATACTTCAATATAATTGGTTTTATTTCTAATGCTCTGTTATTTTGTTTCATTCTTTCAAAAACATTCTGAGAAGGAACCCATAGTCTTAACCAGGCCACCAAAGGAGTGTTAGCATAAAAAATGTTTTATGTTAAGGTCCCCTATTGTAAAAGATTAAACACGATCAAGAGACTGCTTAAGAATTGCCTGGCACATATATAACCTCTATGTAACCACTGGCAATAACAACACTGACAATGATGACAGTGATGGTGTCAGCTTTCCATTTATGCCTTATGCCTAAAACTTACGGAGGCAGTTTTCTTA
Organism: Sapajus apella; assembly: GCF_009761245.1. Taxonomy (NCBI): domain Eukaryota; kingdom Metazoa; phylum Chordata; class Mammalia; order Primates; family Cebidae; genus Sapajus; species Sapajus apella. The sequence goes on from NW_022436998.1 coordinate 3,410,965, forward strand.
CCGTTATCACATAAAGCAATTCTGCTTGGCACCCTGGTATTCAGTGGAAAATGTTCTGGATTCCTTGTCATTCGCCAATTTTTCAATAGGCCACATCACTACTTAAGATTCATTTAAACCCTTTCATTTTCTTTCACCCTTATTATCCTTCTGCTAGCTTTTCTAAATGCCAACTACTTGCTGATGTATATATATGTACTCTGACACCATCCCATTCACCAAGTTGGGGCATATTAATTTACAAAGTAAAGAGAGAATCTGGGAAGTATCATGATTGGTTTGGGGATCAAAGAACAAATCACTATCATTATGTGAAGACAAGAAAAGAGAACTAAACTAGACAAATCTAAGGACAATGACTTATTCCTAAGAATAGATGTAGAGTCTTATAGGTATTGGTAATATAATTCCATGTGATTTTAAAACTATGATGGTTTTTGCCAGTTATAAAGAGTAAAATGGAAAATTTATAAACAATTTAATATACATGACAAAGTTGCCCTAAATCTAGCATTATTCAAGATCTCCTCCTAAATCCACTTGAGCACCTAATAAGTACATTCTTTATCTGATGCCACAAGGAACTACATGTAAGGAACCTACAGTCTAGTTAATAAGCAAACATGCACATGAGCATCACCAAAAAACTACCATACCAAGCATTAAGTGTCAGGAAAAGGTGTTAGTAACCTTAATACAGAAATGTGATGAGAGACCAAGAAACAGGATGAAGCAGCTTAGGTTTCAATAAAAGGAGAGAACTACAGATGAGAATTCAAGTTAGATATGAAAGAAAAGGTTATCTGAAGTAAGAAAAACAGCATAAGCAAGCTTAGAGGTGGAAATGAACATAGTTCATGGACCAATGTGGTTGGAGTAGAAAGATTTTATTAAGATGAAGCTAGGTATTACAAACCAGTTGGGAAAGGATGAATAACAAAGACAATCTCCCTTCATAGGGTTCATTTGTGACTAATTATAGTCTATCTGGTCAAACAAGTTAATTATTTTTAAAGTATGTAGAAAAAAGTGAGGGGACTTTATCAATAAGATAGTTTCTCACGGGCACTAAATTAAGCAAGATAGGTACAGTTTCTTAAAAAAAACAGCTGGTAGTAAAGCCTTTCTTTGCCGACTCAAATTGTAGGTGTTTATTTTGGAATCTTAGGAAGTTCTGGGAAATTAGACTCCTGCCAGAGAAATCACTGTGATGAAAACTGGAGTGCAGCAGAATAGAAAAATTGAGAACATAGAACGCAAGTGTGGAATAAGCTTTAAATTGCTGCTGTTGTATTATATGTAGTGCCATAATAGTGTATTTACATGACTGTTCTAAGGAAAGAAAACAAGCACTCAATTCAGAACAAATTTGAAGATTCATACTCTGGTTAACGTAAGGAAGGTTCTATTTGACAGTGAAAAGAAGTACATATTGCTTATTTTGTCTCAGGATTAAAAATATTGCACCCAAGAATTCTGAAACAGAAAGCACACCATCAAGGAGACTAATACATCATCTATCCAAGTGGAATGGAAGTTAAAGCACGCGGATTTATCAAAAACATAACCATAGTCATGACACATTACCAAAAAAAAAAAAAAAAAAAAAAAAAAAAAGGGTGAAGAGAAATACAGTCAGCCCTCCATCTAAGGGTTCTGCATCTGTTGATTCAACCAATCTCAGGCACAGGCTGGGCGCGGTGGCTCAAGCCTGTAATCCCAGCACTGTGGGAGGCCGAGGCGGGTGGATCACGAGGTCAAGAGATCGAGACCATCCTGGTCAACATGGTGAAACCCCGTTTCTACTAAAAATACAAAAAATTAGCTGGGCATGGTGGCGTGTGCCTGTAATCCCAGCGACTCAGGAGGCTGGGGCAGGAGAATTGCATGAACCCGGGAGGCGGAGGTTGTGGTGAGCCGAGATCACGCCATTGCACTCCAGCCTGGGTAACAAGAGCGAAACTCCGTCTCAAAAAAAAAAAAAAAAAAAAATCTTGGGCAAAATACATTTGGAAAAAAATTGCATCTGTACTGAACATGTATGGACTTTTCCTTATTTCATAAACAAGACAGTGTAACAACTATTTGCATAGTATTTACACCATATTAGGTTTTATTTACTTATTTTTTTTTTGGAGACGGCGTCTTCTTGCTCGTCCCCCAGGCTGGAGTGCAATGGTGGGGTCTCAGCTCATTGCAATCTCCGCCTACTGGGTTCAAGCAACCCTCCTGCCTCAGCCTCCCAAGTAGCTGGGATTACAGGCACCTGCCACCATGCTCAACTAATTTTTTTTGTATTTTTCATAGAGACAGGGTTTCACCATGTTGGCCAGGCTGGTCTCAAACTCCTGACCTCAGATGAGCAACCCACCTCAGTCTCCCCAAGTGCTGGGATTATAAGTGTAAGCCACTGCACCAGCCTGTATTAGGTATTATACATCATCTAGAAAGAATGTTAAGTATACAGGAGGGTGTGCATAGGTTATATGCAAAAACTACACCATTTTATATCAGGGATTTGAGCATCCACAGAGTTTGGCATCCTTGGGAGGTCCCAGAACCAATTCCCCATGAATACTGAGCAATCATTTATTGAGTATAGTATATTCATGCTGTATCTTTTGTCTTTGATGTTCGTAAACCCTGAAAGCATAATTATTTCCATCTTAAACAAGAACCAAAAGCCCAGAAAGGTTAAGTGATCTGGCCAAGCCACACAGTAAGCAGAGAGGCATGGATGCAACCTGGGGCATGGCTCCAAATCATCAGCTTTTTCTCACTGCATCATGCTGCCCAATTATAGTGTATACAGATAAAAATTTACATTTACATTTCCCAGAAAATTACAGCCAGTACAAAAATGCATGTGTTTTATTTTACTGTGGTACTTTAAAGCAGCCATAAGGAGCTTCCTCCAGAGATGCAAATCCTTTCAGTTTACTGCAATGGGACACATAAATATTTTCATCTGCCGGGCGTGGTGGCTCACGCCTGTAATCCTAGAACTTTGGGAGGCCCAGCTGGGTGGATCATCTGAGGTCAGGAGTTCAAGACCAGCCTGGCCATCAGGGTGAAAGCTCATCTTAAAAAAAAATATATATATATATATATATAAAATTTTTTTTTTCATCTATGTGAACTACAGCACTTAAGAATTAGGAGGCAGGTCAGGTGTGGTGGCTCATGTCTGTAATTCCAGCACTTTGGGAGGCTGAGGCAGGAGGACTGCCTGAGGCCAGGAGTTCATAAAACCCTGTCTCTACTAAAAATACAAAAAATTAGCTGGGCATGATGGCACACTCCTGTAATTCCAGCTACTTGGGAGGCTGAGGCATGAGAATTGCTTAAACCTGGGTGCTGGAGGCTGCAGTGAGCCAGGGTCCCTTGTGGGAAAATAGGCTAGGAAATACAGGCAGTTATTGTTCTCAATGAACTTCCAGATGAACGTGTGTGGTGGCGGTAAGGTTATGTGTGTGTGGGAAGCTCTGAGACATGGGACAATCACATTAAAAAATTTACAGTATAATGTGATACTCTAATAAATGCATAAAGGTTCTACTGAAACACAGAAAGGAGTTATTAACTCTGTGGGGAAGCTGTGCAAGGCTTCACTGTGATATTTCAGCAGAATTCAATATGGGTAAGACTTGGCCAGGTGTTAGGAGAGAGGAAGGCACCTGAAGCAAAAATAAAGAGATGAAAGACCAGGATATATTCAGGGGACAATGAAGAGGAGTGCAGGAGAGGATGGTTAAGGTAGCTTGGGGCTGGATTACGGCAACAGATGAAAGTACATTACCCTGTTGGAAGTTGACATTTTATCCTTTTAGGTGACACAGAGACTGGCAGATTTTCAAGTATGGAAATGGCATGATAATTGTGCCTTGGCTTACTCTAGTGCCACTCTGCAGGCCAAACTAGACCAAGCGAAAAATTGAAGCTAGAAAAAGGAAAATCAACAATATGTGATGAACAAGTAGATGTGGAAGGAAAGAAGAAAGCAAAAAACTTTAAAAAGGCCAGGCAAGGTAGCTCATTCTTGTAGTCCCAACACTTTGGGAGGCCAAGGTAGGAGGCCTGGTGGAGGATAGGAGTTTGAGATTAGCCTGGGCAACATAGTGAGACTCATCATTACTTCTGTGACAAAAAAAAAAAGTAAAAAAAAAAATTAGCTGGGCACAGTAGCTTGTGCTGTGCTCCTAGCTACTTGGGAGGCTTTATCCTGGGAGTGCAAGACCTTGTCTCTTTAAAAAAAACAAACAAAACAAGAAAAACTTAAGTTTTGGCCAGGTACAGTGGCTCATGTCTGTAATCCCAGCACTTTGGGAGGCTGAGGCAGGAAAGTCACTTGAGCCCAGGAGTTTGAGACCAGCCTGGGCAACATGGCGAAAGCCTGTCTCTACTAAAAATACAAAAATTAGCTGGGCATGGTAGTGCACCTGTAGTCCCAGCTAGTCTGGAGGTTGAGGTGGGAGGATGTTTTGAGCCAGGGGTGGGGGTGGAGGTTGCAGTGATCAGAGATTGGCCACTGTACTCCAGCCTGGGTGACAGAGCCAGGCCCTGTCTCAAAAACAAACAAACAAAATTTGTTTTATAGCTGGTGGACAAGAAGAATGGTAATATCGAAAACCAAAAATTGAGAAGTCAAGATAAGCAGCTTAGTTTTAGATTGACTGGCAATACCATGTATACACAAATAGAAATGTCCACAGGGCAGGTAGAAATTAGGTGCTAAAGGAAATGAGGAAAAGAGGTCAGGAATAAAGACAGATCTGGGAGTCATTTCAATAAAGAGGAAGAGCATGAGTGAGTATAGTTTTTCAGAATAGTAAATGACAAGAATTGAACCATACGTAAAAATTGAAGAAAAAGGTAATGTGATACTTTAGGATAAAAAGTCCTCAAGAAAATGTCATTATATTTACTAATTAAGAAATTACTGGCAATGTTTAGTATGCCTTTTTTTGTTTTTGTTTTTAAGACAGAGTCTCGCTCTGTTGCTCTGGCTGCAGTGCAGTGCAATGATCTCAGCTCACTGCAACCTTTGCCTCCCAGGTTCAAGAGATTCTTTTGCCTCAGCCTCCCGAGTAGCTGAGATTACAGGTGCACGCCACTATGCCCTACTAATTTTTGTAAAGATGGAGTTTCACCATATTGGCAGGCTGATCTTGAACTACTGACCTCAGGTGACTGGTGTACCTCAGCCTTCCAAAGTGCTGGGATTACAGGTGTGAGCCACTGCACATAGCCCTTCAGGATACTTTTAGTAGAGCTAATGGCAAGAAAGGGGAATGAAAGTAAAATTATAAGGAGAAATAATAAAGAGAAAATAAGAAGCTAAATGTCATAAACAAGACTAGATTAAAAAAGAACAAAGGCTCACACTTATAATCCTAGCACTTTAGGAGGCTGAGCGAGGCAGGCAGGTCAGAGGTCAGGAGTTTGACACCAGTCTGGCCAACATAGTAAAACCCTGTCTCTACTAAAAATACAAAAATTAGCTCAGTGTGGTGGCATGCACCTGTACTCCCAGCTATCTGGGAGGCTCAGTAGGAGAATTGCTTGAACCCAGGAGGAGAGGTTGCCCTGAGCCAAGACCATGCCACTGCACTCCAGCCTTGGTGACAGAGTGAGACTCCGTCTCAAAAAAAAAAAAAAATAATAAATAAATAAATAAAATAAAATAAAATAAAATGTCGAAGGCTGGGTGTGGTGACACATACCTGCAGTCCTAGCACTTTGGGAGGCCAAGGCAAGAAGATTGCTTGAGCCCAGGAATTTGAGACCAGCCTGGGCAACATGGTGAAACCCTATCTCCACAAAAAAGTACAAAAAATCAGTCAGTGTGGTGGTGCACACCAGTAGTCCCAGCTACTCTGGAGGCTGAAGTGGCAGGATCACTTGAGCCTGGGAGGTCAAGGCTGTAGTGAGCCATGATTATGCTACTCCACTTCTGACACCTTGATCATGTCGTGGTCACTACCTGAGACCACTGATCACAAACTGCAGAGGTCTGTCCTGCAGACCCTGACTCAACACCAGATGAATAAAATGCACTCACACACACCAGAATACAGTGAATCTGAGTGGGCTAGGGATGGCTGTCAGCTGCTTTTAGAGGGTGATTGCAGCTAACTGACCACCACTTGCTGCTGCTCCTCCTCACATTTATTCAGCTAGATTTAATAGCAGAGGTTCTAAGTCAACATACTGTGGATAATTAACTTGGTTAAAACAGTGGTTTTAAGATGATAAAAGGTCTTGGTTCTGGAGCTCAGAGTAAACACCATTAACCGGTAACTCTCCTTCAACCTTCCCCTGAGAGGACCATCCAGCACAAAGTTTACTTGAGTAAGCAGTAGAGACAAAGGGATGTGGGGTAAACAGACTTAACTGGGGAAGCTTTATTATCCTAATCTTACCCTATGACTTAAAGTTCTAAGGTAAGAGCTGGCTGCCTTCAGCCTGTTCCATTAAAATCTTCCAGCCTTCCAAAAGGTATGAGACTATAATCTTGTAATTTTCCCCAATATTTTGCCAGCCACCCCGAGTGAATCCCAACACACTCTAGCCTAAGCAATACAGTAAGACCCTGTATCAAAAAAATAATAAAAGTGGTCTACTAAAAAGGCATTAAACCAAGGATGAAATACAAACCCATTTTACGATAATGGAGTGGGGATGAGAAGATACGCAGTGGTCAAAGGAGATTTTCATTTTATTTATGTTTTCTTTTTTTTTTTTTTTTTTT